>NW_023276986.1:141387-286398 GCF_003668045.3 Cricetulus griseus | reverse complement strand
CTTAATATTAGAGGATTGAATCTTGGATTGGGAGGAACAGAGCTCTGATCTAGCATGAAATTCTACTTCACTTTATAAAAACAAAAAGCACTTCCAGTCAATAAGACAATCTTATTGTGAGTAGCATCAAAATTAAAAAAAAATTATCTAAAGTCATGTGGTAAATTAACAATGTACAGTGGAGAGAATCATTATTTTCTGGCAGGAAAACTTTATTGAAAATTAACTTCCCTCATTTGTTTACATACCTTCTTGCTATTTATGATACAATGGCAGTGTTGAACATTTGTGAGAGATACTGGAAAGACTACAAAAGAAGCTATTTAGCCCTTTAGCTGGACTCTGAGTGTTCCTGTAAGGCCTAAACAGAGGGATTCTTCTTGGCAGGCAGGACTGGCTATGTTTGGAGCACTTCAGGGTGCCTGACACTGCTGTCTTGTTTTGGCAGATGCTGGTCAAGTAGTTCTCCAAATGTTGTCCATGGACTTCTCTAATAAAGGTGTTTGGCTCACCTGGCAACCAAGGACCAAGAATTGTGACATTGGATCTGCTATGGACAAAATCCAGTTTTCAAAGTACCCTCTGACATTTTGACAGTACTTGTGCCCAAAATATGTGACCCACTTCCCTTGTCTTGTAGTCACATCAAGTGGAGATGCAGAGCCTCTATAAGTTCAGCTTCTTGGCATTCTTCCATAATCTACGGGATAGGGTGTGTGAAGCCTTTAATGCAATAGAAGAGTGACATGAGGGGAGAGTTCCAAGTATGTGCATGCTAAGAACAGCGTTAGCTACTTGTAGCAGAGTTTTCTCTGCTTTCCCTAGGCCAACCAGGACAGGACTTGGTAGTTTCTACTGAGAAAAACCAAGTTCCCTGATGTGACTCACAGTCCTGAGGGCAGGGCTGTTGCCTTGTCTCTCTGTCTGAGGGGTTACAAAGAACCTGTCAGATTATGATGAATGCTAAACCTCTATTAACATGATTCAAATAAGTCCTTCCTTTTAAAACTCTTTTTATTAAAATTCAGTGATTTTAGTTATTAACAGAGAATTTACTAATAAAAAGTCTGTTATTTCCAGAAAGTAGATATTAAAGATTGGGATTCTCTCATGTTCAATTAGACAGCTAGTCTAAGGTTGAGAGCCTCCAAAGTCTGTTGCTCTGAAGCATTTCCAGAAAATGCAGTATTGCTCTTCTGATGTACTTGAGTCCCTCTAACACCCTTTTCGGGATTTGCTATCCCTTACCATGGTACCAGGCCATGCATCCATATGCAGATGCATGAAGATATTTAATCTTTTTTTTTTTCGAGACAAGGTTTCTCTTTGACTTTGGAGACTGTCTAGAACTAGCTCTTGTAGATCAGGTTGATCTGGAACTCACAGAGATCTGCCTGCCTCGGCTTCCGAAGTGCTGCAGATATTGATTCGTATGCTTTTGACTTCAAACTAGTTTAATAAAGTCACCAATTGAGGAAAATGTAATAGAAAATTAGTATCTCAGAGCAATACTTCCAGCAGAGTTAGTAATGATGAGAGGGAAAGACAGTAGATATAATTTTCAACATATTACATAACCTTACTAAGCCAGAGAGTAATCAAAAAAAAAAGGAGGAATGACATTTATACACAGGAATCTTTAAAATCTCTCATTTTACCTAATATACAGGTATCTTCTTTTTCACAATTTTCAGGAACTTAGATGGCTCTCTAGGAAGAGTCTCATTACATAGATGCTTCTGGTGTTTTCTAGACTAATGTTAAGCAGTAACCCATAAACTTGTATAAATTCCTCAATTAGGGACACAGCCATGATATAAAAGAGTTAGAAAAAGAGAATGTAATAGAATGCAACATCGGCCATTTGCAGAGCAACAAATGAAAGGAAGTAAGGAGTACAGAGTAACTATTATTCTTTTGCAGGCAGGTCAGAGCACAAGCTCAGCAAACGAGTATTATTGAGACATGTCTCAGCAGAGATTCTCTAATTTTTTTTATTGATCTTCCTGACCATCTGCAACTACCTTATATAACTTAGTTAATGGCTGAAGAGTAAATTCTAAATTTCTATACCCTTTTAAACTTTATCTCCTATAATAACCCAATTGATTATGCAAGCGAGATGCCTCAGGTGTTATATCCTCTGTCCTTATTTAATTAACATGGAAATGATTTCAAAATTTTGCTGCTAGGGAAAGAAAAATTACCACAGGACATTATATGGCATGGCTGCTTCTATTACAATATCAAAATATACTTGAAGCCAAGGTGAAAGTGAAAAATACTATCAAGAGATTCAGAGACACAGAGGAATGACTGGGTACCCCTATCAGAAATATGTTCTTCCTTTGTGAGTTTTTGTTATGACTTTATCAATTTGGGAGGAAGTTCATAATAATCTTGACTGTAATAAGTTGTAAAATCTTTTTTCCAACTTTTTTATTTGAATTAGAAACAGGATTGTTTTACATGATAATCCCATTTCCCTTCTCCCACCCGTCCTTCCCTACCCCCCCCCAACTAAAACCTTATCTGTCACATATCTTTTCTGCTTCGCCTGGATGGTGAAGCCTTCCATAGGGTGCCATCAGAGTTTTTTGTTTCCTTTGGGGTAGGTCGTAGGTCCACCCCCGTGTTTCTTGGCTCAGGGAGTATTCCTCTATATGGCCTAAGCTCCCAAAATCCACACCTATGCTAGGGATAAATAAGTAAATAAATAAATAAATAAATCTCATAATCAGAGGAGAGCATTTAAGGTAGCCACTCCTCCATTGCTGAGATAGTTAGCTGGTGCCATCTTTGTAGTTCTCCAGACATTCCCTAATGCCTGATTTCTCTGTAAACCAAAAATGTCTCCCCCTATTATGATATCTCTATTCTTGTTATTATATTTTCTGACTCATATTTTCTGCTCTCTCATGTCCTCGGCATCCCTCTTCCTCTCCCCTTCTCATTCTCCTAGCTCCCTCCCCCATCTTCCCGTGCTCCCATTTTGCTCAGCAGATCTTGAACCTCTCCCTTTCTCCAGGGGACCATGTAAGTCTTTCTAAGGGACCTCCATGTTTATTAGATTCTTTGGGAGTGTGGATTGTAGGCTGGTAATCCTTACTCTATGTCTAAAATCTTTAGACTTCAGGGAGCAATATAATCTAGAAATATGGTACAGCAGAAATTATGTGGAGAATCTGGCAGCACTGGTGACTGTAGAATACTTGATACAATGTTGTCACCCTTCCTTATCTGGGAGCAAGAGCTACATGGTTGGAACAGCTCATTAAAAGTGTTCAGATCAGTAGATGATGCTCAGACACATGAAAATTTTGAGGAATTTGGTTAAACTGGAAACAACTGACAGGCTGATTCATCTCAGTAAGTCAGCCAGGGCCTGTGACCCTAGCTATCCTATGGCAGACAAGGAGTGTGCAAATTTTTCTCCAATAATTGTGTTGGGCCAAATGGGCAACATCAATATTATTCTTTGAAAACATGCTATTGTAATGTGATCAATTTCAGTTGTAATTCTACTCCTTTGATGCTTTTATATGCTTCAGGTGACAAAATGTCTTCTTTTAAAATTCCATTTCATGACATACTAGGTGAGAGGAAGCACTATAATATCTAGAACCACCAAAAACAGAGTTTGGATTTTTAATAAAAACAGGCTTTGTCATAACTAACCTGTACTTTTCAGCTGAGTCATCTGCCTTACTCTGTTTGTGTTTTCTTTGCTATATATCTTTCATCAATGGCAGCCATAGTAACTATTTGTCCTTGTACCTACAGATAATTATGGTGTTTATCCCCTCATCAAGGAAACTCTTTTGCAAAAGGCAGTGATCACTAATGAAAACTATAACTAATAAAAATGCAGAGGTGTAAGGTCAGTTCCAGTGGATACAACTAGTAAACATGCCCATACTTAAGAATCAGGTAACATTGATAAAGAGAACACGAAATATTATAAGAACCAAAGGATCAGAAACTTTGTTGTGAGATTGTATCTCCTAGAACATCAGCAGCTATACCCATAAAGTCTCAAGATTACTCCTTAAATGTTACCAGAAGTAAAAATGCATGAATGAAAGTGCCAACATGCAATGGGGAAACCCAAGATCCTGAACCCGACATGTAGAATTATAGGCAACTGAGCAATTCACAGAGCAGGAGGGGTGGTCAGTCTAATGGAAAGAAAATAACAATTAGTTGTCCACTACCAAAAGATCAGTCAGGAAAACATATTTATATGTAACATTATATTGATTAAATGTTAGTTTAGGCATATATATTCAAATATATAGATAAAAAGCTATGAATATGAAGGAGAACAAGGAAGTTTTGGAAGGAGGAAAGGGAAGAGAGAAGTGTGAGATTAAATTACATTTTCAACATAAAAATGAAGAAATGCAAGAAAAGGCATCAGTGACCTTCTGGGAGACATGTTTGAAGCATTCTTAGAATCTGTACCATATGTACCCACATATTTCACTTAATAGGAGAAATTTTGAATATTAAGTTCATGAGCAGTGCATTTATTGCCATCAATACTTGAGACTATTTCATTCATTAATATTGTAAAGAGCAAAATACTTAGCTAAGTGGTAGTGCTTGGCACATGGCAGTATGTGTTAATTTCCTCCCAACCCTACTCCTTCTCTTACACACACACACACACACACACACACACACAAATAAAACTACACACTTACAGAGAGAGAGAGACAGATAGACAGACAGAACACAATGAGATTAGGGGTAACCATTTAAATGAATGTGCCTTGATATATATATATATATATATATATATATATATATATATATTCTATGCAATATATAGAATATTATAGAACATATATTCTATATTGTATAGAAAATGCTAAAAATCTTTATAAGGTACATTATTTCAATTTCTCTTCCTACTGTATTCTCATTCAGAATTTATGCATTTATTTGAAAATATAAAATTCATACTCACTTTCTATAGTTTGATGGCAGTAATTTAATTTTTTCCCTAGAAACAAAGGATTTCAACATCATATTCAGGTCAAGGATATGGACACCTTGACCTTAACATAGTGATTATATCATTGATCTAATCATAAAATCCTAGTGTGAGGGTCCATATAACCTGTGATTCACTTACTTCCCTGTATTTTTGAGGGAAAATAATCAGTTTATATTCACATTTTAAATGAAATAAAATGGTTAGTATTGTGTACACCTTGACAGGCCTTCATCTAACCCTTACTATTTAGTTCTTTCATGGGGCAATCAGTGTTTTCTCTCATTGCTGCCTTAGGATACATATGTTAGGATACATATATATCACCCCTTATCTGAAAAGCTTAGTGATGTTGGCTTCTGTTGCTTGACCAGGCCCTGCTGCAAAAGGCATAAGACCCACACTCCTACTTCCTCTACAACCGTTAGAGATGGATTCCTAGTTCTGACAATCTCTAGCAGGTGCTGTTTTGCAACTCCCATGTCAGTCTAAATTATTCAGATTTTTCACAGCCACACATACATCATATTAAATGCTTGAAATATGCATTTCCCTAATCCAATTTTCACTCAGCTTTATCCCATCATTTCTGGTTGTTGAGAAGGCCGCTGTTCACCATTCTCTTGAGGCAGATGCAATACCATTGCTATTGCATCCTATGAGGCCAGAAATGCATAAATCTTGAGCTGTAGCCAAAGCACTCATGCTCAAAGGCTTTCACCTACAGAAATTAATCTGGAGTCCCTCAGCATCTCTTTCACTCAGATGAGTAATATATTTTGCAGCTGGGCCACATCAAGCAAGGAAGTTGTTTTTGTTAGGGTCTGAATCACTGTGTGAGGAATATGTGTATGTTGCAAGCAGTAATAAATTCCTAAATCCTCTGGATCCACTCTGCTGATCTTGAGTGTGAAGTCTGTCCCTGAGCCACTTCCACTGAATCTGTCTGGCACCCCAGAAAATCGATTGGAAACCTTGTAGATCAGGAGCTCTGGAGACTGGCCTGGTTTCTGCAGGAGCCAATTCATATAGGTGTTTCCATTACTATGTACAAGGCTCTGGCTAGACTTGCAAGAGATAGAAACTGAATCTCCAAAGCTGACAGGCATGGAGAGTGGAGTTTGGGTCATCACAGCATCACTGATAGAGGCTGAAATATTTAGAAAGAAGTGCAAAGTTACAAAGAAATTTAATGAATAATCATTGTTGATATTTATTTCAATAGATGCTTATTTTTACAAACTATGCACTTTTTACAATTACATACAATATTTTGTATACAACAATACCTCTTTTGATAAAACATGTGAATTGAAATCCCTCCAGAGTTTACAGGCATAATTTATACGACAGTTTATCTGTGTCACAATCTTAATTAAAGTACAGATTTTCTCCCATCTGTAATCACCCACTCACAAATATGAACACTCATGTCCCACCCTGGGTAATAATATCTGTTCTTTCATATATGGACAGAACACTTGTAATCATCAGTAATACTCAGAGTTCATCCTCTCTTCCCATTCTCCAATCTCACTTCCCTCTGTCCTCACCAGGTATCCAGAACAAAAGCAGCACCAATAGTTGAACAGGCAACTTCATTTTGAGGAGGCAGCCTTAGGAGACTGATTAGTCAACACAAGAAAATATCTGTGCTTTTATCTGAGACAAGGAAGTATAGGGATTCTCACGGGAGCATTATGCAAAGGCCTGGGTGAGTGGTGCCTTATAGATACAGGGAAGAGTTATGCAGGCTTCTCATTATTGCAAAAAGCACATAAACTCTCTTCTATGCCAGGAATGACAATACATAAAAAATGTGGCACTTGATGAGAAAAGACCAAGCTAAAACTGTACATTAGAACAACCCCAGTAACACAATAAGTTATGTATTACAGAAAAACTGGAAGGACTGAAAATGAAGGTGCATGTAGATAGTGAATCGATGTGCTTTGAATGGCTATTCATTTCCTCCCCATTCATCAGTTTTACAGAGAAATAGATTTCTTTTTAAGAATTTCATATATAGAACTTAGGAGCTGACTTTCCTGTGTTTAGTAAATTTGTCTCCACAAGAGAAGGAAAAATACCAGAAATGTGTATATTAAGTGATTATTATGAAAACATAAAGACAATGGATACTAAAAATAATTTTTCTGGGATGTATGGTTTAAGGACACTGAAAGTGACTGAGAGGCCTCTGGTGTTTGTGGTAAATGGTATTTCATGGGTGTTTTCTAACATAACTTTATATGAATTAGATACATATAACATTTTATGTCACAGATATACACTATTGAAATGATCTTTTGATATTTTTTATTTATTTATTATGTGTTGTATGGATATGTGTATAGATATGTTCATTCCATGGCATGCACATCAATTTCAGAAGACAAGGCATGGGAGTCAGTCCTTTTCTATGATGTTGGTCTAGGAAAATCTCAAGTAGTTATCTTGGTCAGAAGCACTTTTTTCATTGAGACATCATACCAGTTTATACGGTGAAATGGCTTTAGTATGATGTTTTGACAGAAACGGTGTTGGGAGCTTGATTGGTTGATCAGCAGTTAAGATTGCATTCTGTTCATTCAGAAGACATGAGGTTCACCAATATAAATGTGCTCACTGTTTTCTATAATCTAGTTCCAGAGACTCCAACATACCTTTCTGTTTTCTATGGGCACCTTCATGCAAGTGTACTTACACACATAGAGACACCAACCCATATACATGAAGTTAAAAATAGATAAGGCTCTTTCTCACAAACAAAAAGATAGTGTGTACACAGTTGATAACAGAGAATGTTTATCTCTCAGAAATAGAATTTAGAATTCTAGGGAATATGTTGTTAAAATTTTGTGAAAGCATTGGTCCTGGCTGATTGTGTGTGTGTGTGTGTGTGTGTGTGTGTGTGTGTGTGTGTGTGTGTGAATTTGACACAAGATGATGACATTTGGTTGAAAGAACTCTAGTTAAAAAATGTTTCCATCATTTTCACCTCTAAGCAAGTCTGTGTGCTATTGTCTTGATTAATATTAGATATAGGAAGACCCACCTCAGGCTAGACTGTGCTAATCCTGGACAGGTGATGGTGGGCTGTATAATAATGCATATTGAGCAAACCATGTGTAGTAATCCAATAAAAAAAATTGCCATTGTTGCTGCATTTGTTTCTGCATCCTAGTAACTTCCTTGCTTGCATTATAGCCCTGAATTTCCTTCATTATAGACTGTGAAGTGGAACTGTAACCTGACCTTTGCTCTCCTAGTTGCTTTTGTTCGTGGTAGCTAGCACAACAATAAAATGCCACCCAGAACAGATCTCCAGACTTATTACATGGCTCTTATACTCAATGAGGAAGATAGGCTTTTTAAGAGAAAGGCTGTCTTAAGATCTTAGGAAACAATGAAGGCAGTCAATATCAGATTTTCCTTTTTTTTTTTTTTTCGAGTATTACTAAGACTCACCCTGTTAAGAGTCTTCTCCATACAGAAAACTGAATTCTGTTAGATTCTTGTTAGATTATTTATTATTTTTTGGTTATTTTCAAGACAGGTTTTCTCTGTGTAGCTTTGGAGCCTATGCTGGCACTCACTCTGGAGACCAGGCTGGCCTCAAACTCACAGATATCTTGCCTCTGCCTCCTGAGTGCTGGGATTAAAGGCATGCACCACCAACACCCGGCTCTTGTTAGTTTTTAATGAAAATCTATTCACCTTATAGACCTCTATGTTCTATAGCCATCAAAATTGAGCATTCCCCCTAGGGAACAAAAGTAGACTCACATTTTCATTATCCCAGTCCTCTGAGCCTTATTTGGAGATTGTCACTTGATACTGTGGTGCAGTGTCAGATCTACATAGCAAAGTCAGTCAGCTGGTGAACTCTAACCAAATTGGGGGGAATGTTAATTCCTACATACATAAACCCATGATGGTATTAAATAGTACTTGAAAATTTTGTCAACTTAACATGGTTTAGAAGGGCTGTTATTGGATGGCAACCATTATACTAGATGATATAAAAATATACAAAATTCTAATAAATATTGAATACTTTATTCCCAAAGTATAAATTAATTGAAACCAAGAGAGCTAGAATATACAATTTTTAAATGAGAAAATTAGGTCCTATATACAAATCTTTCTGTTTAATTATTTGATTTATATTGTAAATTATGAATTTTGTGTTTGGGACTCAGATAAAATGACTAACATTATTTAAAACAAAAACAAAACCAGCCTGCAATACACAACCCCAGAGAATCCAGGATATAAGGAGGACCCTAAGAGAGACATACATGGACCCTCCCCCACAGAAGGGTAAACAGACAGGATCACTTTAGTAAATTGGAATGGTAGGGGAAGAGGAAAGGGGACGGGAGAAAATGAGTGGATAAGAGAACATTAGGGATTCCCAAGATTGAGTTGGAGAAAGGGTAGAAAGGGAGAACAAAAAAAAGAGATACCATGATAGAGGTAACCATTATGAGGTTAATGAGATTCCTGGCACTAAAGAAATTCCTATGAATCCACAAGCATGACTCCAGCTAAGAATCTAAGCAATAGTGGAGAGGGTACCTTAACTACCCTTATCCTATAATTAGATTGATGACTTTATTTGCCATCATAGAGCCTTCATCCAGTAACTGATGGAAGCAGAAGAAGAGACCCACAGCTAAGCACTGAGCTAAACTCCTTGAGTCCAGTTGTAGAGAGAGAGGAGTGGTAATATGAGCAAAGGAGTCAAGTCTATGTTGGGGAAACCCACAGAAATAGCTGACTTGAGTAAGTGGGAGCTTACTGACTCCAGACTGACAGCTGTATAAGACTGAAATAAGGCCCCTGAATTTGTGGGCCTTGGGCAGTTTATGAGGCCATTGAAAGTGAAAACAGTAATTATCCCCATGACATGAGCTGGCTTCTTGTAGCCTATTATCTGTGGAGGGATTGTTGTAATCCAGGCAAACCTGACTCTGACTCTCACCCACCTGTGCATGGCAGGTGTATGTACCATGACCCTTGAAATGGAAAGCTACACCCACCCACTTTCCTTCTCTCTTCCATGCTGTTCCTCTGAAGGGGCAGAAAGCACTTTTCCTCTCTCTCCCTTCTCTCTCTCTCTCTCTCTCTCTCTCTCACTCTCTCTCTCTCTCTCTCTTTCTCTCTGTCCCCCTCCCTCTCTTCTTTCTTCCGTCCTCCATTTCCATCTAATAAAACTTCTCAGTTAAGCTCCCTCTGCTTGGCATGTTTGTCCCTTGCCAGCCATGGAATCCACCAAGCTCCCCCTTGCCCAATATTCTGATTTTGAAAGAGAAAAAATAAGTGAGTGGAGTTTTTCTTTTAAATGGCCAAGGAATATACAACTGCCATTCTCAGGTAGGTGAGAGTTGGCGCCAGGTAGCCTAGATTACAACAGCAATATAAAAGTATACTTCTAATAAAGACATTTGTCATTGATTGCATTTTAATGAACATTCATAGAAATCATAAATTTTATCATTATTACAATGTAAAATCATATTTGGAGATACTACTTTCCTTTGCTCATTATTAATTCAAGGAAAATGTATGAAATGCCACATGGAGATATTCATTGAACAGCAAAACAGAAAGCTGAATAAAATAAAATAAGGTATTGGTGGTTAGGATACATACCAGTAGTATTATGTGTTAAAAAGTGAAACCTAAACCTAACTATTACATGTATGAGAGAAAACAATAAATGTTTTTAAAGTGACATGACATTTGTTTAAAATAAGAAGAATAATATTATAAAATATTGTGTTTTCTAGTAGACAGAAATATTTGTCATCCAATTTGGACTTACAGAAGCTCAAATATAAAACTGGCAAGAACTGCTCATTAACTGATACAACAGGATAAAGTCTAGTCCTCCAAAAGATGGGTCAGAGGTTCATTAATATCAATCATGATTGACTATTATTTATTTATTTATTTATTTATTTATTTATTTGTAAACTAGTCCACAATACAGAGAAGTTTCATCTATAAGCTAGCAATTAAAATACATCAAACTAAATTGGATATATAGTTATAATACATGACATATATACATAAATAATATTTTTCCTGTAGCATGACAGGAAAACATTGTGCATTGTGCCATTTTCTCCCATCTGCAAGTATTTCTGTTGGGTTGCAAGGTATGTCAATGATCCTTTGATTTTTTGTTTTAAATAATGAGATCGTCATTAGAATGGCAGCCCAGTCCATTCTCTGAGTTTATTGTGTCTTCCTCTGCTAGTCACTTGATGCACTATCCATGGCTAATAGACATTTGTCCATGATTTTCTGCATAAAAGGCTGAGCAGTGTGAACAATCTAATGCACCTCTTTAATAAAATTGCTGCTTTCTCAAAGCATAGCACCTTACATTTTATTCTTGGTGCAGGCTCATGTGGAATCACTTATTCTTTCTCAAATTAAGTTCTGGTAAGTCTTTAAATCTCTGAGTATTCCTGAAAACATCCCACAATTTACCTGCTGAGGAGATTATGTAATTCAAATTTTATGAATTAAAAAATGCAAGGATTTGGATGTCTTACATTTACATCCTCTTTGGGATGGTTCAGAAATGTACAATCCATAGGCTTGGCCATTGGTGCAAAATTTCAGAGGTCTGAGTTTCCAAATATCCTTTATCTTCATATATATCAGCATCAAGTTATGCCAGCATCATTTGTTAAAGATGTTTTTCTTTCATTGTATAATTTTAGCTTCTTGTCAAAATCAGATGTTCATAGGTACGTGGGTTAATATTAGAGTTTAATTCAATCACATTGGTCTACCTGTCTATATTTGTGCCAATACCAAGCTATTTTCAGAACAATATCTCTATAATAGAGATTGAAGTCAGGGATGTTGATAACTCTGGACATTCACGTTTTTATACATGATCGTTTTGGCTAACATGAGTCTTTTGTTTGCCCATATAAAGTTGACAATTTTTCCTTCAAGGTCTGTGAAGAATTGTACTAGGTTTTTGATGGGGATTGCATTGAATACGTAGATTGCTTTTCGCAAGATTGCCATGTTTACTACCTTGACCATAACTATGCACGAGCATTGGAGATCTTTCCATTTTCTGGTATCTTCTTTAATCTCTTTCTTTAAAGATTCAAAGTTCTTGCTATACAGGTCTTTCACTTGTATGCTTAGTGTTACCTAAGGTATTTTATGTTGTTTGTGGCAATTGTAAAGGGTGATGTTTCTCTGATTTCATTCTCAGTCCATTTATCATCTGTATACAATGGGACTACTGATTTTTCCGAGTTAATCCCCTTGATCTCCCTTTGTTGTCTAATTGTTTCAGGTAGAAATTCAAGTATGTTATTGAAGAGGTATATATAGACAGAACAGCCTTGTCTTGCTCCTGATCTTAGAGGAATTGGATTGAGTTTTTCTCCATTATGTTTGATGTGGGCTGTATATTGCTTTTATTAAGTTTAGGTATGTTCCTGTTATTACTGTACTCTCAAATATATTTATCATGAAGTAGTGTTGGATTTTTCAAAGGCTTTTTGGCATCTAGTGGGAAAATCATGTGATGTTTCTTTCACAGTTTCTTTATATTTTGGATTACATTGATGGGTTTTTATAGGTTGAACAATTGCTGCATTCCTGGGATGAAACATACTTGATCATGGTGGATTATTTTTCTGATGTTTACTGGATTTACCAGTATTTTATTGAGTATTTTTTTCATCAATGTTCATGAGGGATATTGGTCTATCACCCACATTCATTGCAGATTCATTTGTAATAGCAAGAACCTGATAGCAACCTAGATGTCTTTCGACTGAAGAACAGATGGAGAAAATGTGGTACATTTACACAATATTGTACTACTCAGCAGGAAAAAACAAAAACAAAAACAATGGAATCTTGAATTTTGCAGGCAAATGGATAGAACTAGAAGAAACCATTCGGAGTCAGGTAAACCAGTCACAAAAAGACAAAAATGCTAGGTACTCACTCATATATGGATTTTATACATACAGAAGGAATACCTGCCTACAATCCACACCAACAGAGAATCTAGGAAATAGGTAGGACCCTAAGAGTGACATACTTGGTCCCTTGGAGAAAGAGAAATGGACAAGATCTCCCATACTAATTGGGAGCATGGGGTATGGGAGACGGGGCTAGAAGAAAGAGAAAAGAAGAGGAGGGGAGAGGAAGACATGAGACAACAGGAAGATCTAGTAAGGGGAAGAATTGAGGAGAGCCAGAAAAGAGACACCCTAATAGAGGGAGCCATGACTGATTTAACGAGAATTCTGGAACTAGGGAAATGTCTAGAGAACTACAAGGTTGATGCTAACTTGTTAAAAACTAGTTAAAAAACTAACAATCTAATCAATAGTGGAGAGAATACCTTAAATGCCCTTTTCTGATAATGAGATTTATGACTACCTTATATGGCATCCTACAGCTTTTATCTAGTAGATAATGGAAGCAGAAACAGACACCCACAGATAAACACTGAGCTGAACTATGGAATCCAGTTGGAGAGAGGGAGGAATGATGAGGAAAAGGGTCAAGGGCAGGCTGCACAAACCCACAGAAACAGCCGACCTGAACAAGGGGAGCACAAGGACACCAGAATGATAGCTGGGACAACATCATGGGGCTGCTCCATACTCCCTGAATGACAATGTCAGTTTAGAGTTCTGACTAATGTATGAGGCCTCTGGTAAGTGGATCAGTATTTGTCCCAAGTACATGAATGGACTTTGGGAGCCCAGTCCATGTAGAGGGATACTCTCTCAGCTTAAACACACCAGGGAGGGTATTGGACCTGCCCAAAAACGATATGACAGACTTTAAAGATCCACCATGGAAAGCCTCAACCTCCCTGGGGAGCAGAAATGGAATGAGATAGGGTGGCAGTGGGGAACAGGGGAGTAGCGGAGGGAGAGGGAACTGGGATTGACATGTAAAAGAAGCTTCTCTCTAATTTCAAAAAAGAAAAAGAAAAGGTAGCTTTCTCCATGGATGTCTTACTCGGGAAATAAACTATCTTAAGGGTAGGTTGATGGTAGACAGAAAAGGAACTCAATGGCATATTTGGAGATTCCTTGTCTCATAAACTTCTACATATTTATCTATTTTATCCCAAAGGTTCTGTGTATATAATATGGATTGTGGTTTTGGGTTCTTATCAGATTCCTAAGTGTATGAACCAATTGGTCTCTGCATTTGTCTGTTTTCCGTGCCTGTCCTTGGGCTTTTCTCCTGTTTAATTGTTTTGTACTATTCCAGTTCATTTGCTTTATCTTATGATTTATTATATTTTAACATTATTTCTTAGATGTTTGTTTGCTTTCTGATGAGACACTGAAATGGGGTGGCTCTGAATGAGAGGTAAAGTGAGGAGGAACTTAGAGAAGTAGAGGTAGGATATATTATATTAAAAATTTTTTCAATAAAATAAAAAAGCTGGTAAAAATAAAATAAAGTAAAAAAGAATAAAGATAAAAATATAGAAAAAAATTAAAAGAGAGTACTTTGTAATTTTTTCCCAGTTCTTTTACTAGAATCATCTAGGTATGGTGAGTTAAAGACTCAAGACGTTGTTTTCTGTATCCCCCAGTGCATATGAGTGGGCATGAAAATTCAGTTAAAAACAAACTACATTTGAATGTGTAACTTAGTGGATCTGGAAATATGACTTTGTTTCTCAATGCTTACAGATCGTGGCTAGTAGCATACTAAGCTGTAGGACAGCATGTGGTAGATGTGAAGTGATTTTTTTTTTTTTTGGATTTTCAAGACAGGGTTTCTCTGGCACTCGCTCTGGAGACCAGGCTGGCTTGGAACTCACTGAAATCTGCCTGCCTCTGCCTGCCAAGTACTGGGATAAAAGGAGTGTGCCACCAACACCCAGCCTTTAAGTGATTTTTTTAGATTCCTGTTAATATTTCTGAAGATAGCATACCAGTGGTATAAGGGCTAAGAGACCTGCTCCAGCTTCTACTCAGGGCCCCAAGGCTGAAATGCTTCTTAGGAGTGAAGGAGGGGTTAAAAAGATTTCTATAGAAGCTTTACACACAATCTGAGGATCATGCTTATCTCCTGTGCTCTCTATTATTCTGTTTCTACTCCAATAATCCTGTACTACTTCTTCCTCTTCAATGCTTCTTCTATGTTCTTTTAGTCTAAAAATTCTTCATCTTCGGAGACTTTAAGTGATAAAGAAATTTATCTCATTGGTCAAAAGCACATTTCTAGATGAAGTGATAAGGGGCTAAGCTACATACCATGAGAGCACAAAAGCCCAAGGCCATAGGAGCATAACCATGACCACACAGGGGATAACACAGTACCAGTGGCAACTTTAAAAAGCAGATCTATTGTTAAAAGATTGTCAAGTGAACAATTAAAGAATGTTTTTCTTAGTAATCTTTGTAGCATCTGTGACTCTGATCTTGTGCAAGCTGTAAAGTTTCTTTCTACAAAAAATCTTTAGTGTAGTTTGAACTTTCTCTGAGGTGAAAGTGAACTAATTGTGTGCAGTAATCTGAGCCAGAAAACAAGGCAGGCTATTAAGAGTCCACAGTTCTTGTGGCATAAATAGATCCAGTTATGAAGCATGTCCTAGTATATATTCTATAGATCAAAAATATATAGCTAAATGAAAAGTCATCATCCAGACCATCCAGTGAATAAGCACCTAGTAAACAATTAACACACTGTAGTGTTGAGGGAAGACTCTCCAAGCTGTAATGTGAGGGATCGAGCTCTTGACACAGAAATCTGCACTGAGAACAGCTTAAAACATTCAGAAGGCAGGATACCTTATCACCTTGCTAAATAAGTTATCTCCATCAATGTGCACTCTGGTGACAATATCCCCCATAGCCTTGCTAAATGAGGTCTATATCACCATTAGATATGAATCTCTGATGGGAAGACACCTGAGGTATGCACTGAACTCTCACTGCCTAATTCTGTGGTCTGAAGCACAGTAGGGTGAGGCTACAGAGGATAGGCATTTCATTGAATTTAAGGCTCTATTTCTCAGCTGTCATTCTTAAATTGTCTTTCCAATGGTACATATGGCCATTGGCCTCTCTGTCATGAAAAACCTGATCTTCTAATGGCACTATTTCTGAGCATATCCACCATTTGTGTTTTTTATTATCCATGAAAATATCTGTGGAGAACGATTTTGGCTTGTGAGGCATGGAAAGGGGTGGGAGGGAAGACTGCAGTTGGAATGTAAAATGAAATAAGCAATAAAGAAATAGAAAAAAAATAATCATGGGTAAATGTCACATCTTCAACAAATGGTGATGATCAAGATGGATAGCTGCATTTAGAATAATCTGAATAGATTCATAATTATCATCTTACATAGACTAAACTCCAAATAGATCAAATACTGAAACATAAAACAGATATACTAGAGATGACAGGAGAGAAAGTGGGAATATCCTTGAACTCACTGGTATGAAAAAGGCATCCTGAACAGGTCGTCCACCATCACCATGGGATCTTAGTTCAATAAAGAATAAATGAGAACTAACAAAACAAAATCATTCTGAGTGGCAAAGGTCATAGTCATTCAGCCAAAGAGGCATCCTACAGAATGGGTAAAGTTCTTTTAGCAACTAAACATTTTCTTGAAGGCCAATATTCAAAATATAGAAAGAATTCAAAAAAGTTGATGACAAGAATACAAATATCCCATTTAAAAAGGCATACAAAAATAAACAGAGAATTCTGAAAAGTGGAAACTCAAGCACGTGAGAACCACTTTAAATTTTCAACATCATCAAGTTCTGGGCAGTGAAAATCAAACTATTTTGAGATTTAATTTAATACTGGACAGAAAGTCTAAGATCAATAAAAATATGTGACAGCACATGTGGCCAAGTTTATGAAGTTATGGGGAGCACTCATTCATTGCTAATTGAAGTGCAACCTTTAACAGTCACAATGAAAATAAATTTTTGTGGTTTCTCAGTATGATGGGAATGTTTTTACCCAAAGATCCAGATTCATGACTCTTGAGCATATACACACAAAGGACACTATCATGGATATAGTTGTTCAACCAGGTCCATTGCTTTTTTCATGATAGCTAGAAATTATAAACAATCTAGATATCCCACAGCAGAAGAAGGGATAAAGAGCATGTGATACATTTTCCATTAAAAATTGAAAATCAAAGATAGATAAAACAATTTTGAACAATAAAAGAACTTCCAGATTCATTACCATCCCTAAGTTCAAATTGGAAAACAGACCTATAGTAATAAAAACTACATGGTATTATTAAATATATAGACACTTTGATAAACGGGATAAAATCAAAGACCAAGATATAAATTCACATACCCATGAACACAATGTATTTGATAAAGAAGTCACCAGTCCACACTGGAAAAAAGAAAGCATCTTCAGCGAATGGTACTGCCTAAATTGCATGGCTGCAGGTAGAAGCATGCAAAGAGATCCATGTTTGTCTACCCAAACGATATCCACCTATACTGAACTTAAAAGAAGAGAAATTAGGGAATAGCTTTGAATGCTTTGGCTTAAGTGACATCTTCCTAAACAAAACACTGATAGACCAGGCACTATGATTAACAGTTATTTAATGGGCTTTCATGAAAGTGATAAGGCAAAGGATACTATTTAATATGTCAAAATTGCAGCTTAAAGAATAGGAAAATATTTTCACCAACTCCAACTCTAAGAGAGTGCTAATATCTAAAATATATAAACAATTCAAGAAACTAGACTTCAAAAAAACTAAATAATTTAATTGAAAATGGAGTATAGGTCTAAACAGAGAATCCTCAGTGAAGAAATCTAAAATGGCTGAGACCCATTTAAAGAAATGATCATTTCCCTTAGCCATTGGGTGTGGGGGGTTACAATTCAAAAGGACTGTGAGATTCCATTTTACACCTGTGAGAATGTCTAAGATTCCATGTGATACCTGTCAGAATTACTAAGATCAGTGACACAAGTTTCAATTCATGCTGCTGAGGATGAGGAGCAAGGAGAACCCTCCTCCATTGCTGGTGAGTGTGGAAACTATAAACCACTAGGGAAATAAATAGCACAGGTGGTCAGAAAATTGGGAGTTATCTATGGTCTATTGAGGAATAATTTGTGATAAACCAAATAATCTAGGTGACTGGAGTGTGGCCCAGGCATACAGAGCAGTAAAAGATCAACAGGCAATTAAAAAACATCCAATCCCAGCCTTCTGAATGGAAAACAGGTATACACATTCCTTATGTTGAAGAGACAAGCATGTCTACTTAATATTGCCAGTTTCCCTACTGCTTATCTGTGAGCACAAGAATTTTGTTTCCTCCAGTCCATCTGACCATTACTTTATCCCTACCTGATTTTCCAGGAGACACAATCATCCTCATTTGCAGGGCTAGTGAAGATGTTGACAGTGTTAGGTTGGTATTGACACAAACCAAGAAAATATCCTAAGTTTTTGTTCTATTTGGCATCTAATTTGGAAGAAAAAGTACTTTTATGGTTCAGTGGTGATGAATACTGGAAAGCATTTTCTCTCATTATTGGCAACCTGGAGCCTGGAGACATTGCAAAATATTACTGCCAGAATCATCAGATTATTCCTCCCAGAGGATTATAAATTTTACCATATAGTACTCAGGGATTCAGAAGTGTAAAACTGGGCTCTGCCAGCTGCTTCTGGATATACCTGTGTGCTTAGAACTTTTCTCAGAAGAAACAGACTTTAAAGAAGACATGAAGATTTTAGAAGAAGCATTAAGGAGACTCATTTTATACTAATTCTCTATTATCTTCCTCTGTTTCACTAGCAATAGAACAGCTATTCCTCTTTTGAAATAACTAAACTTAGGGACTGGAGAGATGTCTCAGAGGTTAATACCACTGACTGCTTTTCCAAAGGTCATGTGTTTAATTCCCAGCAACCACATGGTGACTCACAAATATCTGTATGAAATCTCATTTTCACTTCTGGCCTGCAAGCATACATGCAGGCAGAACACTGTATACATAATAAATAAATAAATAAATAAATAAATAAATAAATAAATAAATCCCTTTTAAAATAAACAATTAAGTTTATCATTTGCTACATCTGAGATATTTTGGTTGCATTATGAGTTCATTTCACATAGCAAAATACAGCACTGTACAAAATCAGGGACATCACTGTATTCTATTTAAAAAGCCACAATTTACTTAGCAAAGTGGTGTAAGTCAGTCAGGTACTTTATTACCAGATCTCAAAAACTTTGTGCTACTTTAAATTTCAGATGCTGATGATGGTATGGGCTTGCCAATCATGTGGCTTGATATCTGTTCCCATTGTTCAGTTTTGAGCATGCTAATGTTTCCATGTGCCTATAAAATGTAATACTGGTTATTCATCAGTCATCACATGTGCTCACTCATATCTCTGCAGCTGCCAGATAATACTGTGATTCTCAAAAGTATGGGAAATCCATTGAATGATCAATTTTTGATAAAAACAAGCATATAAAAATATATAATTGCTCAAAATTAGTTCAGAAAGCAACTGCTGCACCTTTGTAAAAGGCAGATTTTATAAATACAAATTATCATAAAGATTTCAACCCTGCCATATCTCCTACACCCATCGCTAGGGTGAATAACCCATAGTCTCCTTATTATATTCTTCCAAACCTATCAGTTCTAGGCACTGTTTCACATTTAGTGCCCAGGGCTAGTCTGTATAGCCCCACCTATGATAAACCATCTATCATTCACCAAGTCCCACCCAACCTTCTACCACACAAAGCTTCATCCTGTACCACATCCAACTTCTCTACTCAGCCATATATATTTTTCCAGGCTTGTACAACCAGACTCATCCTTAGCAAATCAATCTATAATGAAAAGATCAGAAGTGAAATGAATAAACTACAAAGGGAAGATGCTAAGTAGCAGAGGAAATTTGAACAATAAATAAGTTAGAAATAATCTTGAGACTAATAGGGAAGTGTTAACACTTAGGATCTAAGCACTGAACATGTAGGACATCTGGAGCAATGAAGTGACAGGGAGAAGGCAATTATACGAACAATGAAATGTGATGTTATATATCAGCAGGCACAGAAAGAACTAGTCAAACTATATACTAGTCCTATTTGCATGCACCCTTAATACCTTCATTTTTCCAGTCCTATAAATTTAATCTTAAAATAGTTTCAATGATAAAGAAAGGTCTATAAATCATAGATAAGAATCTATTAGAGGTCAAAACCTAAGGGTCAAAAGGATGTCAATTTGTGAGAAAATTTTAGCAAAGGTTAAGCTACTCAGAACTTCATTGGTAACTGCCTACTCTTCCACAGTTATGCAGAATGAAGTCTGTCCCATACTCTCTGGCAAATGACACACAGAGACCTCCCCAGATGGCAGGAAGTATTCCAAGGAAATGATCAGTTAGGAAGATTATGTCCTTTTCTGCTTGTACCAAGCCAGGGAGTTAGTCTGGTTGGTGCTCCATGAAAGACTCTGGCTAAACTAATAGTGACCCATTGTCCTTCAGATCCATTCAGGGACAAGACAAAAGTCAACATTGTAAGGATTCAGGCATTCTGTGGTCCTGCCTCTGTCACCTGGTTGAATGTATTCAGGCAGCACCCTTGTCATCTCAGGTTTCCATGACTGAGCAGTCTGAACTCAGATGCAGAGGACCTCTTTAAATGTCAGACTCATGCCCACTTATGCTCTCTTTCTTTCTGCTATCTCTTTTCTGCTCTCTTGTCCCAAATCTCTTTCCTGATATTCCCCCAGGGCAGACAGGACTTTTTCTGTCAGAGTCTTCTTTCTGTCCTCTGTCTCTGTGTCTCTTTACATCTTTTTTCCTTTGCCCCCTTTCCCTTTCAAATGAAACTTCTCACTTAAGCTCTGTTGGCCTGGCATTTTTGTCCCCTGCCTCAGTAACCCTTGCCTGCCTTGAAATCCGCCAAGGCTCCACCCCACTTTATCATAACAAACATGACATTCACACAGAGACATTCTAGCTTGTTAACATATTAATCATATTTTTAAATATTAAATTCAGGTTTTCTAATTTATTGTACATAAGACTACTTTTTGTCTGTTTACATTTTTGTATTAATATCTTTCTTTTCCTAATAAGGCCTATCTGGTTGCATTAAAACTAGGCACCTCCCCTCATATTAAGGCTATACATGGTAACCCAACATAAAGAAAAGGTTGCCAAAAGGAGGCATGGGAAGCCTGCTGTTCTCTGAAGACAAATAGAGTGTGGATAGAGGGGAATGGGAAGAGGGTTTGGGAGGAGAGGAGGTAAATGAAATTATGGTCCAAATGTAATATATGGAGAATAAATTAAAAAATTAAAAATTCCCTTTCTTTATATAAAAATAGTAGTCATTTAGAGCTGTAAATTAAGACCAAAATACTCAACAGAGGAATTGAGTTATTGCATCATCTTAACAAGGTTCCTCAACTTTAGGATATTCTCAGCCCATTTCATAGGAAACATCATATAAACAGCTATGAGTTGCCATCCTGGACCTGAAAAATGCTGAAGCTTAGTATGGTAGCAAAAGTAGGTGTGGATTCATTCAGGAGGACAAATAATGGAATGTGATGTGCAAAATATCATCAGAAATCAACTACTTAAGCACTAAGCAAAAAGTATATTTTATCAAGTGGGCATGTTCAAATTAATTGTACTCTAACTGGAAATAAATTGCCATTATTTAAAGTTTGACATATATATGGGACTGTATGAAAGAGTGCACAATTCATATATTTATGTCACTGTCTGAATTTAAAATACATATTTGATTCTCTTCCTTGGCATGTAGGTTCTATAGAAAATTCCAAGACAGTCCTTTGATCTTTTGCTTACAAAAACATTTTTTCAGTAAGTGACACATTCTGGGCTTAGTTTCTTTTCTGCTTTCCATCTTAATCAATTTCTCAAGCTCCATCTCAAACCTCTTACATTTCTATTGATGGTAGAGTGTAGGGAGTAATTCTGTTTAGAGGTACTGCTGACCAAGCCTGCATGGGGCTGGCCACAGGTACACTGACCACTCAAACTTGGGCTTGGTCAGAGCTACGTAGCAAGGGTTTAAGTAGTGTTCGGCTTTAACTGGTATCAGAAGTGGGCAAACCCATTCCTCCAGGAGAAAGTAAAAGCCAAATGTAATGGAGTCAGAACTAGATTGACAAGGGATAGTTTATTAAAAGGACAGTACTTACACAACAGCCAGTAGCCAGGTTTACACCAGAGCCGAAGAGACCCACAGATGCCCGCTCAGCCAGGCCCGAGAGAGAAAAGCAGACCTTGTGCATGGTCAGTGGTACCTGTGGCCAGCCACAATCAGGCATGGTCAGCAGTACCTCTAAACAGGATTACTCCCTATAGTAGAGAAAGGGACATGCCCAAATTTTTCTAGGACAGGAGTTGGTATGGCTCATATTTTATCCTTATTTTTTCCTTAATTACCATTTTCAATTGAAAAATATGCTTATAATTTTTGCCACTAGTATCTGATGAACATTCACAGGCATTTTGGAGAAATGGAGTACAACCACTTAGGCATCGAGATTCACTCATTTTAAAATACAGAAGATAAATACAGAAATACGTAAGTAGTATTTCTACTGCTCCCATTGAATCCTACCCTGGGGAAAGAAATTAGCATCCACTTCCATTTAGTCTCCTCAGCTCTCTTCATGGACTGTATAGAAGGAAGAGGAATAAGCTAATTTACAGAACATGTTGTAATTCGAAAAGTAAAATTAAGTGTAATATCATTGATACCTAGCTTCTTGTGATCCATCTTCTGATTGAGGACACTGCTCTTTCTATCCATCATTTTTCTGTAAGATTAAGCCACATAACACACATATTAGTGACAAGGTGGGTGATGAGCCATCAAATGAAAAATCAAAGCTGATAATAGAGAAGTATATTTTCTTGTGTTTTATACTTATTTCTAGTGAGAATTACTTTAGTTTTCTCAAATTTGTCAATCTTTTTGTGCAGAAAGGAAGAATCAGTCAAATTTCACCATTTCCTTAATATAAGGGGATGTCCCTTCAAACTTTCATCTTTTCCTCTTTGTCCAAGAGCTCAGAACTGTAGTTGCATGTTGGAACTAGAACACGTGAGTTCTCTGACTATGTTCGCAATTAATATTTAGTGAAAACATGATTTTTTTGGCAAATTATGTTGTCAAAATATGACAAAGTGATTTTATATTTCAGGGAAAACAGTCTTCTTGGGTACAGGTTTCAAGGTCTAGGGATTCCTTGACATGTGCTTAGGCTCTGATATGAGCTGTGGTATTTTGTTTGTGCTTTAACAAATAAGGCTTTCTTGAAGATTATAGGGCATAGCTATCAATGCTAGATAGCCATATAGGCCAGGCAGTGGTGGTGCACACCTTTAATCCCAGAAATCAGGAGATAGAGGGAGACAGATCTTTGTGAGTTCAAGGCCACCCCAGAGTAGATGAAATTGAATCAGCCTAAATGTGAAACAGAGACAAGTGAAGGTGGCTCACACCTTTAATACCAGGACTAGGGAGGTGGAGATGGGAAGTGATATAACTGAACAGAGAGAGGAATATAAGGTATGGGTAGACAGGAGGTTATTGCATTCAGTCTGAGGATTCATAGAGACAGGACTGTGCCTTTGGTCTGAGTATTTAATAGAGGTAAGAACTAGTGGCTGGCAGCTCTACTTATGTGATCTTGAAGCAATACCCCTACATCAGACAACAGGTTTTTTTTTATATTATAACCAATTTGAATTAATGCTACAATAAAATCAATCTAATCTGAAAATATTGTTCAAATATCCCATTGATCAATGATTTATATGTGTCTAGGCTACATCCTACTTCACTGAGATAATAAGCTGGTCATAAACTGAATAGGTGTGATTCCCAGCCAAGATTCAGTATGGACAAAGGATTCCTGTCAGTTCCTGATGGTCTGGTTTTAAGAAAAGGAAATGCATTCCTGAGGATTTTTAAAAACCATCATAATCACTGCTGTATGATGTCTTAGGAAAGCAATCTTGAAAAATGAATATTTAGGCTATGTCTATTATGTGTTTTTCTATCTCTTTGGAGAATATAACATTCTGTTGGCCAAATCTACATACTTGCTGTTTGCATATCTGGGAGACAAGAGTCACCAACAGTTGCTGGGCTAGTCATATCATAGGTGGTTGTTTAGCCTGGTATGAGCAGAAACCAGGGAAAGTTATGATAATTCCTATGTATGCTGAATCCAGTCACTGGAATGTGATACCTTCCTAGTTTTGTGGCAACAAATAAAAGATAGACCATTTACCTTCACTAGCCTCAAGCCTTAGGATATGGCCACCTAGTACTCTCAGTAGTGCAGCAATAATATTCCTACAGTGACATAAATAAACCAGAAACTTCACTTTGAAACAGGGTGAGTGTGGGCTGTCCAGCTGCTACCATTGATGTCTGCTACTGTACGTTTTCCACATGAACTCATTTTGGGAAATTACTACAAAGTTTTGGTAGAGAGGTCAAGGAAGCTTTCTTTGTCCCAAATCGATTTCTTTCTTTTTAGTTCCAGAAGAGCAGTCAAGGCAAGGGCTCACTGGAATTAATAAAAAAAATAGGATCTTGACAGATGAGGCACCTTGATTTGACATAACTGGAATTCCTACTCCTACTCAGCAACAATAGAATCAGTTTAATCTGTAATTGTTAGAGTTGCTTTAAATGGCTTTATGTGATTAGTGGATATGTAAAAAATCTGTCATGGACCTTGGTACCTGTTATGAAAGTTCGTAGTAACATATGGAGGGTTTTTTTGATGCATGTATTGATTTTATCAGGTTTAATGTATATGCAGCTTCTAACTTGCTCAACTGTTCTAGCTATTTCATACCTCTATTTGGAACAGGCCAAAAGCACCTTGTCCTAAATACTATTAGTTTGCCTTCCAACTCTGTTTTAACTGCACAGTGAAACAAATTTCAGGCTTCCAGGCCCTAGAAGAGCTTGGGACCTTCCCATAGCTGACTCAGCTTCCATTTAATCTGTAGAAATAATCATTTTGCATCTTGATCTCTCTGGAAACATCATGGCTGTTCTGAAAGAACAAATGAAACTGATAAGTGGTATTGAAAACTTAGATTGTGTTTCACTTGACAATGATGGAACACTCAGGGAAGCCCCTAATCTCTAAATTCTGATTGGTGAAAATTGTAACTGTAACTTGGCAACAAATGTTTGTGTTTTTCATGTTTAAATACTTAATTCAACTGGCATTTGAGGTCTCAGCTCAG
Source organism: Cricetulus griseus (assembly GCF_003668045.3). Lineage (NCBI taxonomy): Eukaryota > Metazoa > Chordata > Mammalia > Rodentia > Cricetidae > Cricetulus > Cricetulus griseus. The sequence continues at coordinate 261,055 of NW_023276986.1, read as the reverse complement.
CTCCCAAGTCTTTTCTGCAGCCATTATTGATTAGCCCCTTCACCATTCCCCCTCATTTTGACCTACTGTGCATTAAATTTTGCCTTATGGAAACTTCTTGTGTCTGCTTGGGTTCATTTGGAGCCTCGGATCTAGCAAAACTTACCTGAGCTATTCAACTTATTTTTTGACTAATTCGCTGTAGTAGTAGAGTATTTCTTGTAATATCTCTAGTACCTTCTTGTTTTTCATAGGAACTGCAACTAGTGAGGTAACACATATTCTATGGGTGCGCTAACATTTGTACATAGTAAAATCAACATGAGTATCAGAATATTGAACCTATACTTGGAGGCCTTTTGAAGAAATTCATGTGGGGTTTTAGACTTTTGGTGTCACGGGTGCAAAAAAGAACTCAGCCACCCTTCATTCTGGTCTAATTTTGTTTGTGTCCTCATGCCTGTTCATTCTGATACTCCACCTATGTTATCTTAGCAATGCACCTGGAACATCACTATCCATTTACTTCCTTGCCTGTTGTCGCTAACATGAACTGAAAAGAAAAATATATAATTCTCTGTGAAAGAATTTGTGCAAAACATACCTAACGAACAAGACAATCACCCCTTACCAGTTTTTATTCCCAGGGGTTTTATCAGGTTTATGAATGTGACTGTTTTCTCTCAAATATTTCTTATAGTCTCAAGTTTTAACATAATTAACAACATCTTCTCTCTGAGGGATCATAAGCAATTCTGCAGCTGCATCATCCCTCTTACTGCACAGCTATCAAATGCTTAGAAAAAAGGAAGCAACTGGGACCTATCATCCTCTACAATCTGAAAATAGTAATTTCGCAGGAGTGTCCAGGGTCATTCTGCCTGGCTTTTCTGAAGACTATCTATTTGTAGGACCATCTGTCACCATAGATTGGCTGTGACATGGAAATTTCACCAATTTAAGATAAGTGGTCTGAGATCCCACAAGTGTTGAGATAGAAGCATAAACACTCATGATCACACTCAAAACATAGAGGAAACTATTAAGAACAATATTATATTAGTTACTAGTAGTAATTGACAAAGATAGAAATAGGAAAATGATGATAATTTTATAATAATAGAGATAAAACACAGAATGAGCAGAGTGAAAAGTATACAGAAAGGAGAATTGAGAAAGAAAAATAGGTTTGTGCTTCAGATAAAATATGGACAAACCAGAAAAGAGACAAAGAATTATCTTAAAGAGTAAAAAGGATTTATTAATTATTATAGTTGAGTTTTTAGTCTATTCCTGCAACAACACCAATGAAGAGGCAGAGAGGGAGAAACTTCTAACTTAGGGTCAACCTGGACCCTAAAGTGAAGGTTCATTTTTCTTCAATTTTGAGTTTCAAAAATGTACACAAAATATTATAATATCTACTCCTATTTCTGACTTCATTCTTTCTTTGTCCCTGTAACACAACTCTCTTCACAACTTTCCTTACCCTACTCTCTTTATAGTCTAGTAAGTCTAGTTAGTGCTGTGTATATGTGCATGAATATAGGTCTATCTATTGGAGCATGTGAATTCTACCAGTGGACATACCTTCTACAAAGAGTGGTTCTGCCTCTTCAGAAACTACTAGAACTGTACCTGCTCAGTATGAGGTGAGTTCTGGAGATTTTCTTCCCCATATCTTCCAGTGTTTTGATCGTAATGATTCTGTATAGTTGTTGTGTAGATAAATGAGATAACAACTCATGTTGCTATCATGAGTTCATAATTGCAATACCCATGCCATATCAAAGAGCATTTCTCAAAACATTACCTCATTTTCTGGCTTTTACGTTTGTTATGAACCTCTTCCCTGAAAGTTCTTGAGCCTTGCAGTTGGGGGTATATTTAGATGTCTGATTTTCCCCTAGCCACTCAGTTTCTTGTTCTTGTTATCATACTGACTAGCCATGTATCTCTTCATTAACTTCTGTCCAACACCAAAAATGAGCTTTAGTTAACAAAGTTGACAAGATTTAGGCAAATCCAAATGCCTGAACACATACACACAGTGTATGTGTGTGTGTGTGTGTGTGTGTGTGTGTGTGTGTGTGTGTGTGTGCGCGCGTGTGTGTGGTTTATATACTATGTGTATTGTTTATATTGTCCTTACCCTTATCAAGGAATCTTCATGGTTTATGAAATTCTAGCACACTTTATAAAGGGTGTTTTAAAACTACAGCAGCAATGTGTCATTAGAAGCTACTTTGTAGACACCAACTTTACTTATTAAGGTGGACTGTCAAAATTTTGTCTTTCCATAAAGTTTTGTTGGAAATCCCAAAGCAGTAGCAATAGCTTGTAGTTTATTGAAGTTTTCCATGTTCATATAAATTTACTAGAATACAGATTGTGTCAGGAACATACATAGCAGTATAGGAAGCTGTTGGACTTCTCTGGAACCTTCCTTGAGAAGCAATTCAGGGAATAATTTTCCCCATTCCTAGTCTACTTTGTGAAAAGCGGAAGCTAAAATCACAGAGCTAGTAATATGCCCACATAATATTGCATAAACAATTTCGTTCTCTTCTCTGGATAAGGCATTTTGTCTCACTCCCAGAAGTCCTTATTCTCTCATAGTTCTTATTTAAGGTTAAGTCCCTCTGAGTTTTCCCACTTCCATATATTCAGATTCACTGATATTGTGCTTGTTGAGATCTTGTTTAGGCAGTCATGTTGACAGGACCTCATGGATATCATTTCTCAGACATTTGTAAGAGACACAATCTCATAACAAACTTCCTGTTTCTTTCACATTTACAATATTTCCATCTAATAGTCTGCATTTATATCTGAATCATAGACCAAGGAATTGTGCTGTAGATATACCAATAGTGATTTGACACCATATAACCTCCTGATCTATTTTGTTCATTTTGATCAGTTGTGTTTTTCTCTAATGGTACTCCCTTGGAAATCCATCTCCTCTCAATATCAACAGTATCAGCTCCTTCAGGAGGGAACCTCAAGGAGGGATTTGCAAACCAAATTTGGTTGGAGTAGAAATGATATTGTCATTCAGTAGTACCTTCTCTTTCCATTCTTTTGCCGGTGGCAATGCAATACCCAAAATGCAGAGGAAAAAAGACAAGAAAGCTTACAGGATGATTGTCTTCCCCTTCTCCTGTCTACTTAGCCCTTGAAAGACAGGCTGTCATCATATCTAAACAGAAGATCCAAAGAGTCATACATATTTGGAGAGACTATTCATTAATCTATTCATCCATCATTGAATATTTTGAGTGAAGATGCTGTGCAAGCTACTAAAATTCAAGTTATTTTCAGTAAATTCAACATTTATCACACAGAAGCTTGTGTCTTACTGTCCTTTGTGGGACATAGTAGCTCTCAACTTATGGTATTTCTATATAAAGTGGTTCAACCTTTATAAAGGGTCAAACCTATTGCATTTTCAATAGAAACTCGATTCCAAATTGCAAGCACTTATCTTATACAACACTATCCTTTGTGGTATCTGTACTCTCAGCTGATGCTAAGCACCAACAGCAATTGACAATTCAGACACCCATGTGATCACAAGAGGAAATGCAAGCATACACACTGTCACCCATTTAAAACTACAACGGATATTGCAATTTTTAATATATTTTGTCTTTATATTAAATGACTTGGTACCATTGTTATGAAAAGAATCTTCCATATTATTTTAGGTGTATGTAACTTCACTTTAAGGTATATGTTTTGTCTATGAATTTTGACTTAATATTCTTATCAGAATACATGCAAGTTAAACACTTTTGCAGATGTATATACCATTTTCTCATTGATGTTCCTTTACTTCAAGATAGCATGTATTAGTGTGGGATGAGTGTGTGAGTGTGTGAGTGTGTGTGTGTGTGTGTGTGTGTGTGTGTGTGTGTGTGTGTGTCTGACTGTGTGTAAATTATTCCTCCTTACAGCTCTGATCATTGGGATGAAAGAACAGCCATTGTTTGGACTTTTCAATAGCAGTATTATTTTTTTCTGAGCACACTAGTATTTAGTACTGATCACTATGAACATAGCCTTTCCTCTAGATCTCAAAAAAGACAATACCTTGACCTCTCTTTATTTTGTTCACCTTCCCAGATGAAGGCACTACTAAAATATATCTATCCAACTAATACCACAAGCCTAAGAGCTCCAATCACTGTAAAACTAGAAAACAAAAAGTCTCCTGGCTTTGTATGCATGTTTCTAGGTAGATCTCCAAGTCCCTGTATACTTCCTTGTGAGTTAAGTTGTCTCCAACCACATCCACAATGGACTATTGAACATGCTTAATAAGCAAGTACATTGTCATCAGAAGATTGGACCAAGATTCTCCCAGATCTCTGTTTCTAGCAACAGTCTTCCCTAGTTATTTTTCCACTTGCAGTTTGTTGTAGTCCTAGTTCCAGAGATGATTGGAGGGCACTGAATTAACTTTCACAAATATTTGTATCTCCAGTTCCAGGGAACCTGAACCCCTCTTCTGATTTCCTCAGTCACCATAAATGCATGTTGACTTGTTTGTTTTCTATAGTACCACACATGATTTAGTGTCTTTATTGGGAAAATGTACCATCTAACTTCAGAAGATTAATGGGAATTCTTTCATTATGAAGAAAGATGAATAAGGTTATCAATTAAATAGTAGACAGCATAACTTGCCATAGTTTAGCAAAACAAATTAAGCCAAAATTCATACAAATACATGGGCAATTAACCACTAAATATAAATAATCAAAGAAGAGACTGCAACTTATCCTGAAGAAACAGGAATACTTGGACAATACTCTGGGCCAGAACTATTCACCACAAGAGAGAAAAAGAAAATCACAGAAATTTCCATCCTTATGACTGTATGTCTACAAATATGTAGACATTATACTGGATTGACCAGGATGCCATAACTAAAGAACCACATGTGTTTAATAGCCATGAACTGTCTTGCCATTTGCATATTTCATCCTGCAAAACCACAATTGACTCAAAGCAGTTTTAAATAGATGTCCTCATGAGAGCAATGAGTTAATAACGTGAGATCCAGATTAGAAAACACAATGTATTTTCAGCTGCAGATGTTCAGCTTCCTACTACTCTGTGTCACAGGTAATAGATGGGAGAATCTCAGGAAACATGAGTCTAAGATCTACCACATTGCATTTTATTCTTCTGAATATTGTATGATATGAAGTTATTTTTGTATCTCTTTATACTTTCTTATCTCCCTTTTCATTTTTTTCTCATGATTACAGTGTCAAATGGAGACATTATCCTCACACAGTCTCCAGAGTCCTTGGCCATATCTCAAGGGGAAAAGGTCACCATCACCTGTAGTGCCAGCTCAAGTATAAGCTCCAATTATTTGCACTGGTACCAACAAAAGCCAGGAGCCTCCCCTAAACTCATGGTTTATAGAACATCCTCCCTGGCCTCTGGAGTACCTACTCACTTTAGTGGCAGTGGGTCTGGAACCTCTTACTCCTTCACAATCAGCAGCATTGAGCATGAAGATACTGCCACTTACTACTGTAATCAAGGGAGTAGTAAACCACACTCACAGTGCTACAGACTGGAACAAAAACCCTTTATTTCCCTTAGAGCCCAGCTGCTTCCTCCTAGACATGAAATGTGGGCCAAGAGTATGAGTGAAATGGGAAGTATCTCCCAAATTTTCTTTAGGGTAATCAAGGCAAAATTGTTTTCAAGAGAACTCAGTTGTCCACAAGATGAAGAAGAAATGTGCATATATAATTGACAGGACACAATGACAAATACGATCTTCTAGTGGTAGCCTGTGCAAACTTTGTGAGAACTATTATATAGACATATTGAGTGGGATAACAGTCCTGAATGCTAACTCACAGGGTTTTAGGATATGAGAATCCCCACTTGTAAGGAACAATTAGAAAAACAATAGCATTGTTCAAAAACTCAGTCAGTTACCACGCTGTATGTCTGTTTCAGTGTAACATGGTGCAAAATGAATACTACTATAATTTTCAGATGTTCCTTGGTAAATCTGAAGTGGCATAATATTGAATAACCTGGAGTGTGCAGCACTATTGATATAATTATTTGCAACAAGCAAGACACAAATATGAGCAAGCTAAAAAGTTCTAAACTATAACAAAGGGCTTCAGTTTTTGCTACTCTGTAGTTTCTTGGTTATATTTCAAAAGGCTAAACCACTGGATTAATGCATGGAAAATATATCTTCCAGACACATGAGAATGGGAGAAACATCAAGCAAAACATTTCAATATGCCTATGTCTTCATTAAATGAAGATTCTAAGAAATATGTGTTTACTTCTAGGTCAAAGGCACAACACAAAAACACACAGAATCAACTAACTGGGGTTCATAAGACCTCACAGAGTCTGAACTTATAACCAGAAAGCCTTCATCGGACTGAAATAGCACCTTTCCTTATATGGGACAGTTGCAAAACTTGGTATTCTTCTGGGATTCCTAACATTAGGAGCAGAAGCTGCATCTAACTCTTGCTGGATTTGGGAAACTTCCTCATACTGGACTTTGCCTAGTCTTAATTGAAGGGGAGTTGCCTAGTCTTACAACCTGATATAACATGTTTAGTTAATATCCATGAGGGATCATGCTTTTTCTGAAGAGATATGGAGAAGGAGTGGATTGGTGGGGAGGGAGGCAGAGGAGAAGTGGGAAGAGAAAATGGGAGGAGAGGAGGAAGGGGAAACTGCCATCAGAATTAAAAATAAATAACTAAATTTTAAAAAAAATGTTTAGAAACATTCCCTGGTTTCTGATGACACCATGCTAACCAAATATTGATGTACTGACTGGCTTAGCAAATGATGGTGATGCTGTCTCTCAGATGCGTAGACAGCAAAGATGGAGACTGAGTCATAAGGATTTCACATCTCACACCAGAGGTTGGAAAAATACAATAAATATACAGTATTAATAAGTTTCCAGGAACAATTCTGAGGTACAAAAAAACTATACTGATATCTTTTTTTACATGAAAAACACAGAAGTAACTGGCACAGCCATATCTGATGGGAATGCAAAACTCATAATGCCACCACAGCTGCCTGAAAAGATCTGGAAAAGCTGAGCCAGATTATTATCACCATGCCACTTTTGTGTTTGATCTCCATATATTGCATGATTGGTGGGAATTAATATTTATACAACTTGGGGTGATTGTATTGATAGGAAATTTCTTAAGAATAATTTAAACCTTCTCCCAAGAGTAGTGGTTTAAGCTTCCCTAGGAAAGTCCTGAGCATACTACCCCTCCAATTTTTAGGGATAAATCTTTATCTACCAATGTCTTTGGTAGTGTCTTTGGATGTTTGTGCCCAAGAGTGGTGTAGCTGAATCTTACTGTAGAACAATTCCAAAATTTCTGAGGAACCACCAAATGATTTACACAGTTGTTTTAGATGTTTGCACCCATGTTAGCAATACATGATGATTCCCCTTAGCCCTATATCCTTGACATCATGAGCTTTTCTTTTTTTTCTTCATCTGAGCCAGTCTCTTCTGTGTTAAATGAAACCTCAAATTACTTTGATTTACATTTCCCTGAAGGCTAAGGATGTTGAATATTTTAAGTGTTTCTCAGCCACTGGAGTGTCCACTTCTGAGACTTATGTGTTTAGACCTGTAATTATTTTTTAACTGGGTTAATTGTTTTCTTGAATTCTAGCATTTTTGAGTTCTTAATTTATTTTGGATATTAGCCCTCTTGGTAAAATTTTTCTCCATGTGTAGGATGACACTGTATCTGAATGATGGTTCCTTTGCCACACAGAATGATTTTTGTTTCATGAAGTAAAATTGTTTCCTTTTATTCTTTTATTTGAATTAGAAAAAGATTATTTTACATGTCAATACCAGTTCCCACTCCAAACCCTCCTCCCCTACCAACCCACCAATTAAAACTCTATCTATCACATATCCTTTCTGCCTTCCCCTGTGAGGCCTTCCATAGGGGGTCTTTAGAGTCTATCATATCCTTTGGGATAGGTCCTAGGCCCACCCCAGTGTGTCTTGGCTCAGGGAGTATCCCTGTATGTGGATTGGGCTCCCGAATTCCACACCTATGCTAGGTATAAATACTGAACTACTACAGGAGGTCCCATAGCTGAAAGCCACGTTCCTGGGGTCTGGATCAGTTCCATGCTGGTATCCCAGCTATCAGTCTGGGGACCAACAGCTGTTCGTTGTGGTATGTACTCACTCATATGTGGATTTTAGACATAGAGTAAAGGAATAGCAGTCTACAGTCCACAGAGAAGCTAGTAAACAAGGAGGACCCTAAGAGAGTCATACATGTTCCCCTGGAGAATGGGAAAGGGACAAGATCTCCTGAGCAAATTGGGAGCAAGTGATGAGGGGGGAGGGAGCTAGGAGAATGACAATGGGAGAAGAGGAGAGGTGAGGAGGACATGAGGAAGATGAAAGGTTGAGTTGGGGGAAGAATAGAAGAAAACAAGAAAGGAGATACCATATTAGAGGGGGACATTTTGGGTTTATAGTGAAATCAGGCACTAGGGAAAAGTCTGGAGATCTACACTGAACAGAACAAGATCTAGTTGTAGAGAAGGATGAGTGATGGGTAAAGGTGTCCAGACCAGGGTGGTGAGGTCCAATTTTTTGATGATGTTTTAAATGAATATTGGCATAGTAAGTAAGCTATTTAGAAAGCCCCTTTCATGCCAATGAGTTAAAGGCTCTCATAACAGGTTTAGTACATCCAATTTTCATTGAGGTCGCTGATCCATTTGGAGTTTAGTTTTGTGCAATGTTATAACTATGTAGCTATTAGAATTCTTCTACATGTGGCTCTCCAGTTTTACTAACATTACTTGAAGAGGCTGCCTTTTTCCTATTGTGTATTTATAAGATCATTATCAAAAATCAGGTGTACATATGTGTGAGATTATATGTATATTATTTGTAATGATGAACATTTATGCTATTGCACAAGTTTTAGCTGTTTTGTTTTTTATAACTCTATAGTATAGGGTAGCAATATCTGTAGCAGTTCTTTTATTATAGAAGACTATTTTAGCCATGCTGGTGTGTGTGTGTGTGTGTGTGTGTGTGTGTGTGTGTGTGTGTGTGTGTTCCCATAGGAAGCTAATGATTTATTTTTAAAGTTTTGTTCAGAGTTGTGTTGCAATTTGATGGAGATTGCTATTAATCTTTGGAACACTTTTGGTAGGATTCCAATTTAAATATATTAAGCTATTGATCAGTATGATTGGGAGATTTTTCTGCCTTCTGTTTTCTTTCTTTAATATTTTAAAGTTTTTACCATACAAATATTTAACCTGATTGTTTAGAGTTACCTCAAGATATTTTATCGTATTTGAGGCTATTGTGAAAGTCATTGTTTTCCTTATTTCTTTCTCAATCTGATTCCATTTGTATACAGGAAGGATACTGATTTTTCTACTTTATCTTTTTATTTGAATTAGGAACAAGAATGTTTTACATGTCAATCCCAGTTCCCATACCTCTCCTCATACACTACCACACTCCCAACTAATACCCTACCTATCACATATTTTCTGCTCCCTGAGGAGGGTGAGAAATTCCATAGGGGATCATCAGAGTCTATCATATTTTTTGGCATAGGGCCTAGGCCCAACCGCATATGTCTTGGCTCAGGGAGTATCCCAATATGTGGACTGGGTTCCCAAACTCCACACCTATGCTAGGGATAAGTAATGAACTACTACAGGAGGTTCTGTAGATTTCTGATGTCTCCTCATTGAAACCCACGTTCCGGGATTCAGGATCAGTTCCATGCTGGTATCCCAGCTATCAGTCTGGGGAACAAGGGCTTGTTCTGGTCAGCTGTTTCTGCAGGTTTCACCACCCTAGTCTGGACACCTTTGCCCATCACTCTTCCTTCTAAGGAACTAGATTTCAATTCAGTTCAATGATAAGATGTGGGTGTCTGCTTCTACTTCCACTAGATGCTGGATGAAGGCTATAGGATGGTATAAAAGACAGGCATCAATCTTATTCTCAGGGGAGGGCATTAAAGGTAGCATCTCCTCTGTTGCTTACATTGTTAGTGTGTGTCATCTTTGTAGATCTCCAGACTTTTCCCTAGTGCCTGGTTTCCATGTAAAACTAAAATGTCTCCTTCTATTGTGATATATCCTTTCTTGTTTTGTTCTGTTCTTCACCTGAATCAACCTACCTGCTCTCTCATGTCCTCCTCACCCCTCCTCTTCTCCCCTTGTCATTCTCCTTGCTCCCTCCCCCTTCTCCCTTGCTCCTCATTTGCTCAGGAGATCTTGTCCCTTTCCCCTTCTCCAGGGGAACATGTATGTATCTCTGAGGGTCCTCCTTGTTTACTAGCTTCTCTGGCAGTGTGGATTATAGGCTGGTATTCCTTTACTCTATGTCTAAAAACACATATGAGTCAGTACATACCACATTTGTCTTTTTGTGATTGGGTTACCTCAGTCAGAATGGTCTCTTCTATTTCCATCCATTTTCCTGCAAATTTCAAGATTCCATTTTTTTTCTTCCATTGTGTAAATGTACCATATTTTCTTTATCCTTTATTCAGTTGAGGGTCATCTGGGTTGCTTCCAGGTTATAGCTATTACAAATAATGCTTCTATGAACATTATTGAACAGATGTCCTTGTTGTAGTAATGTACATCCCTTGGGTATATGCCTAAGAGTGGAATTGCTGGGTCTTTTGGAAGATTGATTCCCATTTTCCTGTGGACTTGACATACTGGTTTCTATATTAGCTTTACAAGTTGGCACTCCCACAATCAGTGGGGAAGTGTTCCCCTTTCTCCACATCCTATCCAGTATAAACTGTCAGTGGTGATTTGATTTTAGCCATTCTGGCAGGAGTACGATGGTATCTCAGATTTGTTTTGATTTGCATTTCCCTGAAGGCTAAGGATGTTGAACACTTTCTTATGTGCCTTTCAGTCACTTTAGATTCCTCTATTGAGAATTGTCTATTTAGTTCTGTACCCCACTTTTTAATTGGATTGTTTGGTGTTTTGGAGGCTGGCTTCTTGAGTTCTTTGTATATTTTGGAGATCAGCCCTCTGTCAGATGTGGGGTTGGTGAATATCTTCTCCAGAGTGTATGCTGCCATTTTGTCTTGCTGACTCTGTCCTTAGACTTACAAAAGCTTCTCAGTATCATGAGGTTCCATTTATCAGTTGTTGGTTTCAGTGTCTGTTCTATGGGTGTAATGTTCAGAAAGCAGTCTCCTATACTAATTAATTCAAGGGTATTTCCCACTTTGTCTTCTAATAAGTTCAATAAGGCTGGATTTACATTGAGGTTTTTGATCCATTTGGACTTAAGTTTTGTGCATTCTGATAGACATGGACATATCTGCAATCTTCTACATTCAACCATCCAATTATGCAGCTCATTTGTTGAAAACGTTTTCTTTATTCTGTCTAATAAATTTAGCTTCTTTGTCAAAATTCAGGTGTTCAAAGTGTGTGGGGTTAATATCAGGGTTTTCAACTCTATTCCATTGGTCTACCTGTCTATTTTTGTGCCAATACCAAGCTGTTTTCAGGACTATAGCTCTGTAATAGAGCTTGAAGTCAGGGATAGTGATGCCTCTAGAAGTTCCTTTACTGTACAGGGTTGTTTTGGCTATCCTGGGGCTTTTGATTTTCCATATAGAGTTGAGAATTTTTCTTTCAATGTCTGTGAAGAATTCTGTTGGGCTTTCGATGGGGATTGCATTGAATCTGTAAATTGCCGTTGCCAAGATTGACATTTTTAGTATGTTGATGCTACCCATCCAAGAACATTGGAGAACCTTCCATTTCCTAGTATCTTCTTTAATTTCTTTCTTTAGAGACTCAAAATTCTTACAGTACAGGATTTTCACTTTTTTTCTTTAGCATTACCCAAAGATGTTTTATTTTGTTTGTGGCAATTCCAAAGGTGCTGTTTCTCTGATTTCTTTCATCTGCATATTATAAGGTCCAGATTTTTTGAGTTATTCTTATATCCTGCCACTTTGCTGAAGGTATTATCAGCTGTTGGAATTCCCTTGTAGAGTTTTTCGGGTCACTTATGTAGAATATCCTATCATCTGCAAATAGTGAAAGTTAAATTTGTCTCCTCTTCATCTCCTTAATTTGTCTCATTGCTTTCTTAGTCTTTTCAAGGTGGGAACTGTGGTTTTCTTTATTAAGTATTATTAAATATTCCATTATTTTTCTTTGTTACATTCATGTGTTCATTAACTCCTTCTTCTTGCTGTCTTAATGTGTCAATATTCTTGTGGAATATGACAACAAAAGAACAATGTCATTTAAAAGTGAGCAATATTTTTCACCTCGTTACTCTCCATTAAAAGAGATTTGTTTTAAAACTAAATTCAAGACTATGATTAAGTCTTTTATTATGACCATCATAGACTGGAAGGTCTATGGGAAGTCATTTAATAGACTGAATGGAAAAATTTGAAGAAACTAACAGTTATGTTAATTTATACTTCATTTCAAAGCTGAAAGCAAAGTAAAACAGTTTTATTAACGAACACAAATGGAAATCAGTATTCTTGGGCAAACATTTTTGGAGGGAGCAGAAAGGAATTCCCGTACCATTAAGGCAGTGACAGAAACATTGACCCAAACTATTAGGTTTAAAAAGTAGAAATTCAAAATGACTTTGAGATAAGAAAACAGTTAATTGGAAAGAAAATGCTTATTTTACTATGAATTACCTGTTATTTATTTGGAGGAAACCTACATCTTATGGCAGGTTTATAGAAGACTGTATATTAGGTATATTACAGATCCACTAATATCCTGAGAGAAAAACATTTAGAGATATGTTCCTTTGGGGCCAGCCTGAGCAACAAGGTAAGTTCTTGGGAGGCATAAGCTACAGAGTAAGACCCTATTTCTAAAAGTAAGGAATGGAGGAACAAACAAAATTAAGTAATAACAAAAGATAATTTAAAAGATGTAAAAACTACAAACTTAAAATGTAATTCACCATGAAAATGGAATAATCCTGAGGATAAATGAAACAATTTGAAGTTAAAATTATAAGAAAGACCCAAGGGCAGATTTTCATGCAGAGGTAGACAGCTATACAATGGTATCAGTATTAAACTTGGGCACTCAGAAAGCAGATCATTAACAAAGCAAAACATTGTTGCTTATTTAACAATATAGACCATTTTACAACTAACAGAATTACATATAATAGTACCAACAATTAGCAGTTTGTAGATTTTTTTCTATAAGCATATGGAACATTGTCTAGGACATAATATGTGATACTTAGACAAAAGTTGCAAGCTGATGGAGGTTGTAAGTACTCACACTATCTTCTTTCCATGTGTGAGTGCATGCCTATCCTTGCACACATGAGGCAGTGATAGTTAAATCTAGAGTGGTAGTACTCAGTCTTCATTCAACTTTTAATTATTTTGTTCTGGAGGCAGGGTCTCTAAATAAACTGTAGTTTGCTGAGAAAACTAGGCCAGCCAGACAACCCACAAAAATCCACCTCTCTCTGGGATTATAAACAACTGACAACACACTCTTTTTGTTTAGTTTTGTTTTGTTTTTTAACCATGGGCTCGGGCAATCAAACTCAGGTTCCAATGCCTGCAAAGTGATCAGTTTGGTCCCCAAGCCCTACTATATCCTCTGTAATAAAAATGCCAAGTAATTACAAATCAGTGGAAGAAAGAGATTTGAAAATGACAAATTATAAATGGCATACTCCAATGTATTCTACAGGAAATGAAAAAAAAACATAAATACTAAACTCTGTGATGGAGCCAAAGCTGTGACAGTAGGAAAAGTGCTGCTGTGAAGCTTCATTAGCACAATGGAGATGTTCTAATATGAGAATGATCTTGGTTAATGGCTGTCATATTTTTATAGCTCAGATATATGTTTAAGAAGTCATTATCAAGAAATGATTGTATCAGGAGGTTTCACAGTTCAAGACACATTTCTATTAGCTGTTGTTTGACTGTATGAAACTTCAGTTTCTTCCCCAAACATTGAAGGTACTGTGATTCTCAAATATGTTTAATGTACTTCAGTATGGCTGACAGGAGCAAACTGCCTTTGCAATTCATACATTATAAGTTTGGATGTCAGTGTATGTACTCATGAAACCATCACTAAAGTCAATGCCGGGATCCAGACCTTAGTCCCAAAGTTTTCTTTGTTGCTCCCTTACTTACTCATTTTCCTATACAAATAAAACTCACCCTTTAATTTGAAAAATAATAATCATTTCTATCATGTTATGGTAAAGATGTATTTATATGTCTATTTAACTCTGATGCAGTATGATTCAGGGGAGTTTGGATTGACCAATACCATATAATCAATATATATCCACTAAATCTGCCTTATGAATTTGGCTTAAATTGGTTTAGTTCTAAGGTAAAATTTTCAAGCACAAATTTTATACTTCTAGATGTCCTTTACATATTTCACTAAATTTGAGTTTTAGTTATGACTTTCTCTACCAAATTATCACACTAACAAACTGGATACAACATACTAAAATGTTTCTCCTCTGAAAACACTTGATAAACTGCTGATAGTTTAGATAACTCTTACGACCTCTTTCTTCCATGCACCTAGTAGTATGGCTCATTAGTATGCCTGCTATTGTGAAAGCATGCTAAGAGAACGAATTGGAGTAGTTGATTTTTTGATTAGATGGATTCAAATTCAGGTGGTAAAGTTTGGAGGGAAGTGCTTTTGCCACCTGACTCATCTAAATAGCTCCATCACAGGCAATTGTTAATACTCTGACTAATATGGTATACCCATACAGTATAGAGTAAGAATGTGCACACGGGTAAATATTAGTAAGAAATTAGGTGAAATTTTTGCAAGAAATTGCCACCATTATATACTTAGTGATATTTTTCCTCTTTCTGATTGCCATAAAGAGGACAGTCAGGTGGTTTAACTCTAAAGACAAGATTTTATTCATTTATCGTGTTTCTCCTCATAGAATATAATTCTCATTTAAATACTACCCTTCAGTTGCTTAAATCCCTGATGTTGGTTAAGTAGAAACCGTGAGCTGTAATCCTACTGGGGCCGATGTTGTCCTTCCTTCTAATAGCTTAGAGGAAGCCAAGAAGCTTGACTATTCTTCTCTAAAACTGACCAGTACACACACCTGCATGAATGTTGGGTCTGTGGTGCTATCTCATCATGCTGAGGCAGTGTAGATCATGTACATCTCCATTCACACAGACCCAGCTTTACAGAGTGCAGTCGATGTGCCCTCTTCTTTAATCAGCCTTTATGGACAGCCTTTTATGTCACTTCCCTCTTATTGGTGAGCTATTGCCTCCCATGTGTACTTTTCACACAGCATGTTGCTCCCTAGGGTAGATATGTTCTTGCAAGTCCAAGACAAAACCTAGTCTTTCTTTCTCTCTTGACAATATAGGAGTCATCAGATAGGTACTCAGAATGAGGTGTCCTGCTCAGCTTCTGGGACTGCTTGTATTCTGGATACCTGGGAAGGAGAAAAACAATGACAAAGAAGGAAAATGTGATAGGATGGGTCTTTCTGGAGTCCTCCTGATGTGGATGCATGTTCTGTCCATGTGTGAGATTGCCAGTCTTGTTCTCCAGGAATTAGCTTGTGAGGTATAGAGGGTGAAGGGAGGAGAACAAGTGGTATTGTGATAACTCTGACAATTTTCCAACAGGATAGTCCTAGTGACTTTGAAAGAGCCTCTCTGCTGTCTCTACATATGTATTTTATGTGGAATATTTTTAGAATATGAATAAAAGTCATGAACACAATGGATAGAAAACAATCAAAGGAAGGGAAATCATTTTAAATTTTCATTCCCTTGTGTATAAACTTTAATTGCTCTATTTTCAGGAATTGATGGGGATATTGTGATAACCCCAGATTTACTCTCCATACCTGTCACTCCTAGAGAGTCAGCTTCCATCTCCTGCAGGTCTAGAAAGAGTATTCTATACAGTGATGGCAAAACTTACATGCATTGGTACTGCAAGAGGCCAGGCCAGTCTTCACAGCTTCTGATCTATAGAACGTCTAACTGTGCCAGTGGAGTCCCTGACAGGTTCAGTGGCAGTGGGTCAGAAACAGATTTCACTCTTAAAATCAGTAGAATAGAGGCTGAAGATATGAGTGTTTATTTTTGTCAGCAACGACTAGAGAAACCTCCCACAATTACACAGTCCTGAGCACAAGCCTCTTAGCCTGGAGATGCCACATGCCCCACGTTATCCTTGTCTGAAAAGCATCATAGCAAATTCTCTAAGTATATATGAAAAAAAAAACAGCAGAAGAGGAACGTAGAATAGTTTATGGCTGAGAATTTGCAATGGGGTAGGAGCTTTTCTTCACTCCATGTATCACTTGTCAGTTTTGACATTTTTAGAATTATATAATTTAGGAGGAAGCAATTCCTTTCAAAATGGAAAGAAAAGTGGACTGTTTTGAAGAAATTTCTTCATTATCTAGATAGTGTGTGTAGCTGATTCTCATCATGAATCATAACCATATAATATAATTTGACATTATTTTGTGTCACTGGAATTTTTTTAACATTTTTGAAGTTATTTTTATTTGTTTTGTGATTGGGAAGTTGCCAACACACAGAGAACTTGCAAATATGTGATAAGACTAGATAGCTTTTGTCATCTTCCCTTTCTACTTTCTCTTAACACAGGTCCTTCTCCCCTTGGGAAATATAGTTATGGATACCTCCAATTATAAGGAAGTAGCCTATGGACACTATTTATATTTCTTTTTTGTTTTTTTTTTGTTTTTTCTGAGACAGTGTTTTTCTGTGGCTTTGGAAGCTGTCCTGGATCTAGATCTAGGAGTCATTTTCTTATGCAAGTTGGAATCACACTGCAGTCAAGAAATATAAATAAATAACAGTTGGAGCTTGTCAGCAAAGAGATGAAAGATTCAAAGACACAGAAAGAGGAGGACAATAGAACAATTGAATTTGGAGAAGCAAAAATGGAGCATCAATAGACCTCAAATGGTAGGGGAGGTATAGAATAAAAAGCTGCAAAATGTATATCTGAGTGACAATGGAATCTTGAAAGGAAAAGTAGTCTACATCAAGAACGTCTATCATTGAAATAATAAATGTGCAGATTTGATGAGAGCAAATAAAGAGAATTTGAATTACAATTTTTAAATAATAAAAACTTAATCAAGTAGAAGTAATAGTTCAGCAAAATAGATGTAGATTTGATACATGCAGGAATGAAATCAGAGCAGAACAAATCAGGTCTGAGATTTTGTAAAGAACAATAACTGGAATCCCATTAGATAGTGTCTATCTCCAATGGAAGGGAACAGTCTTTTAAAGAGAGGCATGGATTCTCTCATACATTTTAACAGTAGATGCCATGAAAAATGTGATGGAATTGACTCATACAGCCTTGTTAGGGTAAGGAAAAGACTGAATTCCTAGTGACATCCAGGGGAAAAATAGATTTTACATAGATTTTACAAATTATCATAGTATTTTTTTACAGTACATGATAATTATGGGGAAATGACAGATTAGTAAATAGTAAATTTAAACTGATCTTGATGAAGGTCCCTTCATTTTGATTATCCATTGTCCTTTATTTACACTTTAACCTGTGGTTATCTCAGAGTTGGAATCTCTGTGTCTCCATATCCCTGAAGTGTTAGAACTTATCTGCACATCAAATATGGCAATACCATGAAACTGTTCTGAATGATTTTTTGGTCCAGCACAAAAAGGGGCCTCACCTGAAAAACAGAAGGAATAGTATCAAGTAAACAGAAAACTAAATTGGCATTATCTGGTAAAGTGGGTTTCTTTTATCAGAAAAGGCATTATTGCCTTTATCTGCCTCCAATAATTTAGTACCTCAGGCAAAGAACATGTAGTTCCTGATTTCCCAAGACAGCATCCAAGAGATCAAAGTCCTAAGGCTGATTGCAGGATGCTCTGGCCTGCACCCATAACAGGATACTACCTTCCTGCAATAAAAGTGGCAAGGTTATTTTTTGAGGCAGCCTAATGGTTTCTGTCAACCAAACATACTCTTTTTTTTTAATTAGAAACAGGATTGTTTCACATGACCATCCCTTCTCCCACCTGTCCTCCCCTACCATCCCCCCAACTAAAACCCTATCTATCACATATCCTTTCTGCTCCCCCTGGATTGTGAGGCCTTCCTTAGGGTGTCATCAGAGTCTAGTGTATTCTTTGGGATAGGGCTTAGGCACATCCCTGTGTGTCTTGGCTCAGAGAGTATTCATCTATATGAAAAGGGCTCCCAAAATCCACAACTATAGTAGGGATAAGTAGTGAACTTCTTCGGGAGGTCCCATAGATTTCTGAGGTTTCCTCAAAGAAATCCATGTTCCTGGGTTCTGGATCAGTCCCATGCTGGTATTCTAGCTATCAGTCTGGGGAGCAAGAGTTCCCCGATGTTCAGGTCAGCTGTTTCTGTGGGTTTCACCAGCCTGGTCTGGACCCCTGTATTCTTCACTCATACTTCTCTGCATCTGGGTTCTAGTTCAGTTCTAGTAATTAGTAGTGGGTGTCTGCTTCTATTTCTACCAGCTGCTGTATGAAGGCTATAGGATTGTATATAAGGTAGTTATCAATCTCATAATCAGGGGAGGACATTGAAAGTATCCTCTCTTCTGTTGCTAAGATTGTTAGCTGGTGTCATCTTTTCAGATCTCCAGACATTTCCCTAGTGCATGATTTCTCTATAAACCTAAAACATCTCCCTTTATTATGGCATCACCATTCTTGCTATCTTATATTCTTCCCTGACTCAATCTTTGGCTCTCTCATGTCCTCTACATCCCTCCTCTTCTCCCCTTCTCATTCTCTTAGATCCCTCCCCACTCTTCCTGTGCTCCCAATTTGCTTAGCAGATCTTGACCCCTTCCCCTTCTCAAGGGGACAATGTTTGTCTCTTTTAGGGTCCTCCAGGGTTACTAGTTTCTCTGGCAGTGTGGATTGTAGGTTGGTAATCCTTTACTCTATGTCTAAAATCCACATATGAGTGAGTACATACCATGTTTGTCTTTTTGTGATTGGGTTAGCTTGCTCAGAATGGTTTCTTCTAGTTCCATCCATTTTCCTGCAAATTTCAAGATTCCATTGTTTTTTCCACTGAGTAGTACTCCATTGTGTAAACATACTACATTTTCTCTATCTATTCTTCGGTTGAGGGGCATCTAGGCTTCTTCCAGTTTCTGGCTATTACAAATAGTGCTGATATGAACATCATTGAACAGATGTCTTTGTTGTATGAAAGTGCTTCTTTTGGGTATATGCCTAAGAGTGGAATTGCTGGATCTTGTGGTAGACTGATTCCTATTTTCTTGAGGAGTCACTGTATTGATTTCCAAAGTGGCTCCAAAAGGTGGTACTCCCACCAGCAGTGGAGAAGTAGTCCTCTTTCTCTACATGCTCTCCAGCATGAATTGTCATTGTTGTTTTTTATTTTAGCCATTCTGGCAGGAGCAAGATGGTATCTCAGAGTTGTTTTGATTTGCATTTCCATGAGGGCTAACGATGTTGAACACTTTCTTATTTCAGCTATTTTAGATTCCACAATTAAGAATTGTCTATTTATTTCTGTAGCCCACTTTTTAATTGAATTGTTTGGTATATTGGAGACTAGCATCTTGAGTTCTTTGTATATTTTGGAGATCAGCCCTCTGTCAGATGTGGGGTTGGTGAATATCTTTTCCCAGTCTGCAGGCTGCTGTTTTGTCTTCCTGACTGTCTGCTTTGCCTTACAGAAGCTTCTCAGTATCAGGAGGTCTCATTTATGAATTGTTGATTTCAGTGTCTGTGCTACTGGTGTAATATTCAGGAAGTGGTATGATGTACCAATTAATTCAAGGGTATTTCCCACTTTATCTTATAATAGGTTCAGTGTGGCTGAATTAATGTTGAGGACTTTCATCCATTTTGACTTGAGTTTTGTGCAAGGTGATAGGCTTGGGTCTAACTGCAGTCTTCTACATGTCTGCAACCAGTTATGCCAGCACCATTTGTTGAAGATTTTCTCCTTGTTCCATCATATAAATTTAGATTGTTTATCAAAAATCAGGTGTTCATAGTTATGTGGGTTAATATCAGGGTTTTCAGCTCTAATCCATTGGTCTACCTGTCTATTTTTGTGCAAATACTAAACTGTTTTCAGGCCTATAGCTCTGAAATAGAGCTTGAAGTCAGGAATAGTTCTGCCTCCAGAAGTTCCTTTATTGTACAGGGTTGTTTTGGCTATTCTTTTTCTTTTGTTTCTCCATATAAAGTTGAATATTTTTCTTTCAATGTCTGGGAAGATTTGTGTTGGGATTTTGATTGATATTGCATTGAATCTGTAGATTGCTTTTGGCAAGATTGCCATATTACTCATACTTTTCTTTATGTCTATTTAGTGGTTTACTTGGGCAGTTCATTAGCCTTGCCTATATTTATTTATTTGTCTTCCCAAAGAGCAACACTGGGGAAAGACAAACAAACTAAAACAAAATAATCAATATCCCTTCATTTTTGGTGCTCCATTAATACCTATCTCCCTGTCCTTTTTAAAACATTTAAGGTTTTATTTTACATTCATTTTCTCCTTATATGTTACATCCCAATCACAGTTTCACCTTTTACCATTCCTCCCAGCACCCACCTCTAACACACACACACACACCTTTCACTCTGCCTTAGCTCAACTACCCTTCTCTTTTCCGATGAGAAAATTACAGTCCTCCAAGGGATATCAACTGAACACAGTGTGACAATTTACAAAAACACTAGGCACATATACTCACATTAAGGCAACACAGGAAGAGAAAAATTGTCCCAAAAGCTGGTAAAAGTCCTGACTCCCACAATTAGGAGTATTGCAAGAAAACTATGATGCACAAGAATAAAGTTTATGCAAAGAACCTAACTCAAACACATAAAAGCTCCCTGATGTCAGACTCAGAGTCTTAATAGAAATTAAAAATGGTTGGCTGATAATTCAGGCTTGTTCTCACCTAAAGCTTAGATTTAAGTTAACCTATGTTTCTTATCTATGCTTTACCATGTGGCTCATGGCTTCTTACTTTATTTTCTGGATGTCCTGCTTCTATGGCAGCTGGCTGTAATCTCTGCCTTTGACCCTCTTCTTCCAAGCAGAGTCAGATTGGCTGTCCTGCCTAATTTATTCTGCTCAGCTCCTCGCCAGTCAGCTTGTATAGTAAATTAGTCAGTGACATGAATTCACATAGTGTACAGAAGGATTATTCCACAACAGATTTCCACTATTAATGTGTGGGTCTTTATTCTTTTTTAAAAAAAAATTAAAATAGAAATAAGCTTGTTTTACATGTCAATCCCATTTCCCGCTACCTCCCCTCCTTCCCTGTCCCCACCAACCTCCTATCCTATCCCCTTTCTGTTCCAGAGAGAGGGTGAGTCCTTCCAAGGGGGATCTTCAAAGTCTGTCACATCATTTGGAGCAGGGCTTAGGCCCTTGCACATGTGTCTAGGCCGAGAGAGTATCCCTCTATGTCAAATGGATTCCCAAAGTCCATTTGTATACTAGGCATGAACTACCTTAGGCCCCATAGATTGCCCAAGGCTTCCTGATACCCAAGTTCAGGAGAACTGAATTAGTCATATGCTGGTGCCCAATTATCAGTCTGGGTTCAGGCCAGCTGTTTCTGTGGGTTTCTCCACCCTGGTCTTGACCCCTTTGCTAATCACTTCTCCCTCTCTGTAACTGGATTCCAGGAGTTCAGCTCAGTGTTTAGCTAAGAATATCTGCTTCTGCTTCCATCAGCTACAGAATAAAGACTCTAGGATGGTATATAAGGTAGTCATTGATCTCAATATCAGGGAACAACATTTAAGGTAACTTCTCCACTATTTCTTAGATTGTTATTTGGGGTTATCCTTATAGAGGTCTGGACAGTTCCATAGTGCCAGATTTCTCTTTAAACCTATAATGGCTCCCTCTTTTATGGTATCTCTTTTCTGGTTGTCCTCTATTCTTCCCCTGACACAATCTTCCTGCTCTCTTATGTCCTCCTCACCCCTCCTCTTCTCCCCTTCTCTTTCTTATAACTCCTTCTCACCTCCCAACATGCTCTCAATTTGCTCAGGAGATCTTGTGCCTTTCCCCTTCTCCAGGGTACTATTTTGATGTGTGGTTTAACGTTCAGTAATATATCTTTTACAAATGTGTGTGCCCTTGTATTTTGGGCATAAATGTTCAGAATTGAGATTTCTTTGTGGTAGATATTTTCCTGTAAGAATACGAAACATTCTTGTCCATCTCTTTAGTTTAATTTTACTTTGAAGTCTATTTTGTTAAATATTACCTAAACCAGATTTCTTTTTTTTCATTTGATTGAAAAATCATTTCCCAAAACTTTAATTTGAGGTAATGTCTGTCTTTGAAGTTGAGGTGTGTTTCTTGAATGCAGCAGATGAATGGATATTTTTTTCATATCCATTCTGATAATCTGCATCTTTTTATAGACAACTTGATCCCATTGTTATTAAGAGATATTAATGACCTGTGATTGTTAATTCCTGTTATTTTTGGTTTTATTTTTATTGTTGTTGTGTTGTGTGTACGTTTACCTGATGTGAGCTGGTTTTTCTGTACACTGTGAATGTGTATTGCTCTTGATAGTTGATAAATAAAGCTGCTTTGGTCTATGGCCAGGCAGGATACCACCAGGTAGGAAATATAGGCAAGATACAGGAGATGAGTGGAGTCTTGGGGATGCCAGTCAGCTGTCACAGCAGCAAGACCTGTAAAAAATAAGGTAAAAAGACATGAGCCATGTGGCAAAGCATATATATAATATATGGGTTAGTTTAAATGTAAGAGCTTTGGTAAAGGTTTGTTTATTTTGTTGAATTTCTTAAAGACACAACTCTTTGTCTCGTTGATTTTTGCAGTGTTTTCTTTCTGTCTATTTCATTGTTTTCAATCTTAAATTTGACTATTGCCATCAACAACTATTATCCATTTGCAGACAAGCTAGTTCAGTCCCATGCAGGCTCCGCAGCTGTTGGTCCAGTGAGTACCTATGAACTCAGGTCAGCTGTCAGTGTGGGTATTCCTGCCATTATCTTGATCCTCCCTCCTCTCTGAGTGGACTTCTGGGACCCAGCTCAGTGCTTGGCTGTAGATCCCTTCATCTTCTTCCACTAGTTACTGGATGGAGGTTCTATGATTACAATTAGGCTAGTTATTAATCTAATTACAAAAGAAGGTCATTTCAGACACCCTCTCCACTGTTGCTTTCAGGCACACTCTCCACTATTGCTAGGAGATTTAGCTGGGGGCATCCTGGTGGATTCATGGGAATTTCCCTAGCAACAGGTCTCTTCTTAACCCTATAATGTCCCCATCAAAATATCAATTTAATTGCTCTCTGTCTGTCCCTTCCCCAACTTGCCCATCCAGTTCACTCAAGTTCTCTTCTGCATCCATTCTCCTATACCTCCTGGCTCCATTTAACTCAGGAGATCTCATCTATTTCCACTACCTAGGACAATCCATGCATCTCTCTTATGGTCTTCCTTGTTACCTACCTTCTCTGGGGCTATGGATTGCAGCATGGTAATCCTTTACTTTACATGAGTAAAGTATCCATTAATGAGTGAGGAAAATCCATGTTTTATTTCTGGGTTTAGATTACCACTCTCGGGGTAATTTTTTCTAGACCATCTGTTTGCCTGCAAATTTCATGATGTAATTTTTTCACAACTAATAACTCATTGTGTAAATATATCACTTTTTTATCCATTCTTTCATTAAGGGACATAAAGCCGTATCCTATTTCAATAACCACATATATAAAATTTTTCATTAATATATTAAATAAATATATAATATTTGGTGATAAAAGTTCTGACAGTTTAGTGTTAATGTGTTTAATATTATTAATACTTTCCATGATACATTTCCTACTTCTACATTATTTTTTCTGAAATACTTTTTCAGTCTCTGCATAGTTTAGACATATTTTTTAAGAAATTGTTTAATTTGGCTGACAAGTGCATAATTTTCAAACCACAGTTTATTTTATCATCTCCTATAATTTCTCCATATTTTTCATGATTTCTTTTGAAGAATGAACTCAGCAACTCAAATATGAAAATCTGTTTTTATTTGCGATAACAAAATATGTGGCACATAGAGATAAATGAGAGAGATGGGTTTCCCTGTAACCTTTTTTTCTGGAATGTTGAAAGATATATCCTTTCTTTTTCAATATAACATTTTTATTGATTTTGGGGGGAATATCATACAATGCACCACAATTACAGTAGCTTCTTATTTCTATGACATCCACCCTCCCAATCTTGGGCCCTCTTGAAGATATATCCTTTTGTGACTGAAATTATGTAATTTGTGTCTGAAGAAAAAAAGATTTGGTTTTGATATAATATTTTATTAAGTTACATGTGAATGCATTAACTAAATATATGCCTGTTAGTTTGCTAAAATTTTACAGTTCATATTTTTAGATCAGTGCATATTCTCTAATACATACATTTGGGAATTACAGTTAAGACACTATCATTGTTATATACATTCAAAGATTTTATCTCATTTGATGGGACATGGAGATGAGTTACTGAGATTAATCACTACTGCTGCTCTGTCCAGTCACTATTGATTTTAATATGTCTAAAGCACAGCTCATCAATGTGAAGACTTCTCAATAGGCTTGGTATAGCCTACGCAAGAGTCAGTTCCAACAAGGAAAGTGCATAGTCCTGATCTTCCTTAGTTACTAGTGTACATGCTTCTCTTTATCCCAGGAATAGAAGAACAACAATGTGAAATGTCATAGCCAAAAGTGATGGTCAGATTCTTCAGCTAATTTATCTGCCAGCATTATTAATATAAAATATTTATTCTATGTTTCCAATTTTAGGTGCCCAAGGTGAAGCTCAATAAATAACAACTTCATTGTGTCTGTCAGCAATTCTTGGAGTCAGTATCAACATCAAATATCAGGTAAACATGAGCATTAACTATTATTTAAGATGTTACCTGACAAAAACAAGGAAAATGTATTATGTTCCCAAACTATGATGGATTCATCTTAGAAACAGGTGTTCCATCAAGGTTCATTCATAGTAAATTATTGAGAGATTTCACCTTCATTCTCAGTAGTCTTGAGGCATATGAGTCATATAAGACTGTCATACATATCCAAATTTTATATTATATTTCATAGCAGTAGCAAAATTATACTTTTGAAGTGGCAATGAACATAACCTTATAGCTTAGGATCATCACAACACGGTAAGCTCAATTCATGTGTTCCAGCATTAGGAAGGTTGAGAGCCATGGCAAGTGTAAGCAATTTATTTAAATCCATTAACTCACTCCCCAAGACATGAATACTATTTCTTTGTTCTGTGTTTTTCCTATCTTGGACAAAAGATATTTCTGTGCATCTATCCAGGGAAATTCTACAGAAAGTCTTCAAAGAACAATCTGGCATTATTTGTTTCAGTCTTGAGTATAAACACACCAGTAACTCAGAATGTGAGCTTGTTTGATCAGAGGGTTTAAATAGATTATTTAAAGAGTCTCCATATTGGTGAGACAATTATTTAAAGAGATTGTTAAAAAGTTTCTGTATCACAGAAAAACAAAAGACTTAGAGACGGCAGACTGACCTGGAACTAGGTGAGTGAGTTCCTGCCCGCTACCGACCCCAGACCAGAACACTCCACCACCCCCATCCCCCCACCCCCACCTGTGCCTGCGGGCTTGGGCCAGACAAGCCCAGGCAGGGAGGAGCTACCAAATCTGGTAGCACCCCACTCTTCCATTCTGCCGAACGACTGAGGAATTAGGAACTAGCAAGGAGACTACCAGGAGCGTCGAGATCATCTAGAGTTGTGGACATTGAGTTCCTAGCACTCACACACCACTGGGCCACAAGAGGAGATAGAGAGAACCCACCCGCACCCACTAAAAGAAGATATGGAGAGAAGACAGAATAAGATTTCACTCAACAACAGAAAGACCAAAATGACACCACCAGAATCTAGGGACTCCACTCCAGCAAGAGCTGAAAAGCCCAACACAGAGCATGAAGATGAGATGGACCTCAAAAATTATCTCAGCAAGTTGATAGAGACCTTTAAAGAGGAAACAAGAAAATCCCTTAAAGAAATAGAAGAGAAAGCAAACAAAAAATTAAATGAATTGGAGAAAAAGACAAACCAAAAAACTCAAGAATTAAATAAATCTCTTAAAGAATCTAAAGAAAGCCAAGAAAAAACATCCAAGCAAGTGAAGGAAGCTCTTGAAATAGTTCAAAGCATGAAAGCTGAAATACACACAATAAAGAACACACAGAATGAGACCATGTTGGAAATGGAAATGTTGGATAAATGATCAGGAACTAAAGATGTAAGTATATCCAACAGGATTCAAGAGATGGAAGAGAGAATCTCAGCTACTGAAGACTCACTAGAGGATATACATTCATCAACCAAAGAGAACCTCAAGTCCAACAAAACCCTAACACAAAATATCCAGGAAATATGGGACACCATAAAAAGGCCAAACCTAAGAATAATAGGTGTAGAAGAAGGTGAAGAAACACTGCTCAAAGGTACAGAAAACATATTCAACAAAATCATAGAAGAAAACTTCCCCAACCTACAGAAGGATATGCCTATGAAAGTACAAGAAGCTTACAGGACACCAAACAGACTGGACCACAAAAAGAAGTCACCCCAACACATAATAATCAAAACACCAAATCTACAGAGTAAAGAGAAAATATTAAGAGCAGCAAAGGAAAAAGGCCAAGTAACATATAAAGGCAAACCAATCAGAATCACACCCGACTTCTCAATGGAAACTCTGAAAGCCAGAAGGTCTTGGATAGATACCCTACAAGCACTAAGGGAGCATGGATGTCAACCCAGACTACTGTACCCAGCAAAACTTTCAATCACTATAGATGGAGAAAACAAGATATTCCACGACAAAAACAGATTTAAACAATACATATCAACAAATCCAGCACTACAGAAGGCTCTGGAAGGAAAATTACAACCCATCGAACATAACTACACTCACAAAAACACTGGCAGTAGTTAATCTAATTTCACCAAACACAAAAAGAAACAGGAGGGCAAAATCCACACGCAATGATACCACCAACAATAAATGCAAAACAAAGAAGAACCAAGGAACAATGGACATTGATATCCCTGAATGTCAATGGTCTTAACTTACCCATAAAAAGATATAGGCTAACAGAATGGATACAAAGACAGAATCCATCCTTCTGCTGTTTACAAGAAACACACCTCAACTTCAAAGACAGGAGATACCTCAGAGTAAAAGTATAGGAAAATATTTTCCATTCAAATGGGCTCAAGAAACAATCTGTTGTAGCAATCCTAATATCTAACAAATTAGACTTTAAACTGAAAGCAATCAAAAGAGTTAAAGAGGGGCATTTCATACTCATCACAGGAAAAGTCCATCAAGATGAAGTCTCAATCCTGAACAACTATGCCCCTAATACGAAAACATACACTTTTGTAAAAGAAACATTACTAAAGCTCAAACCACACATAAAACCACACACACTTATAGTGGGAGACTTCAACACCCCCCTTACACCACTGGACAGAACTACTAGACAGAAACGTAACAAAGAAACAAAGGATCTGAAAGAAGTTATGACACAACTGGGTTTAACAGATATCTATAGAACATTCCATCCAAACACAAAAGAATATACCTTCTTCTCAGCGCCACATGGAACCTTCTCAAAAATTGACCACATAGTTGGCAGCAAAGCAAACCTCCACAGGTACAAAAGTATTGAAATAACCCCCTGTATCTTATCAGACCAGCATGCATTAAAGCTAGAATTCCACAGCAATAGTAATTGCAGAAAACCTACATTTGCGTGGAAAATGAATAACTCCCAATTGCACCATTCCTGGGTTGAGGAAGAAATAAAAAAAGAAATTAAAGACTTCCTAGAATTTAATGAGAATGCAGACACAACATACCCGAACTTATGGGACACCCTGAAAGCAGTGCTAAGAGGGAAGTTCAAAGCACCAAGTGCTCACATGAAGAAACTGGAGAAACTCACATTAGAGAATTGACAGAACAAATGAAAGCTTTAGAGCAAGAGGAAGCAAACACACCAAGGAGGAGTAGACGCCAGGAAATAATCAACCTGAGAGCCAAAATCAACAAAGTAGAAACTAGGAAAACAGTACAAAGAATCAATGAAACAAAGAGTTGGTTCTTTGAGAAGATCAATAAGATAGACAAACCTCTAGCCAAACAAACCAAAAGGCAGAGAGAGAGCAATCTAATTAACAAAATCAGAAATGAAAAGGGAGATATAACAATGGACACTGAGGAAATCCAGAGAATCTTTAGGTCATACTTTGAAAACCTGTATTCCACAAAATTGGAAAATCTAAAGGAAATGGACAACTTTCTGGATAAATATCACTTACCAGAATTAAATCAAGATCAGATAAACAGTTTAAATCGAACTATAACCCCTAATGAGATAGAAGCAGTAATCAAAAGCCTCCCAACCAAATAAAGCCCAGGGCCAGATGGCTTCACTGCAGAATTCTACCAGAAATTCAAACAAGAGCTAATTCCAGTACTCCTCAAACTGTTCTGCACAATAGAAGCAGATGGGATATTACCAAACTCTTTCTACGAGGCTACAATCACTTTGATACCCAAGCCACACAAAGATATGACTAAGAAAGAGAACTACAGACCGATATCCCTCATGAACATCGATGCTAAAATACTCAATAAAATATTGGCCAACCGAATCCAAGAACATATCAGAAAAATCATCCACCATGATCAAGTAGGCTTCATCCCAGGGATGCTAGGATGGTTCAACTTTATGAAAATCCATCAGTGTAATCCACTATATAAACAAACTATAAAAGAAAAACCACATGATCCTCTCACTAGATGCTGAAAAGCCTTTGACAAAATCGAACATCCCTTCATGATAAAGATCTTGGAGATAACAGGAATAACAGGAACATATCTAAACATGATCAACGCAATATACACCAAACAAATAGCCAACATCAAAGTAAATGGAGAGAAACTCAAAGCGTTTCCTCCAAAATCAGGAACAAGACAAGGCTGTCCACTCTCTCCATATCTCTTTAATATCATACTTGAAGTTCTGGCTATAGCAATAAGACAAGAAAAGGGGATCAAAAGGATACAAATTGGAAAGGATGAAGTAAAACTTTCACTATTTGCAGACGACATGATAGTCTACATTAGTGACATGAAAAACTCTACTCCTACGGCTGAGAAACACCTTCAGCAAGGTAGCAGGATACAAAATTAACTAAAAAAAATCAGTATCCCTACTATATACAGATGATAAATCCGATGAGAAAGAAATCAGGGAAACATCACCTTTCACAATATCCACAAGCAACATAAAATATCTTGGGGTAACACTAACCAAAAAAGTAAAAGATCTGTACAATAAGAACTTTGAGACTTTAAAGAAAGAAATTAAAGAAGATACCAGAAAATGGAAAGATCTCCCATGCTCTTGGA
The DNA here is from genome assembly GCF_003668045.3 of Cricetulus griseus. Lineage (NCBI taxonomy): Eukaryota > Metazoa > Chordata > Mammalia > Rodentia > Cricetidae > Cricetulus > Cricetulus griseus. Next base: position 231,409 of record NW_023276986.1, on the reverse strand, counting down.
TAGGTAGAATTAACATAGTAAAAATGGCAATCCTGCCAAAAGCAATCTACAGATTCAATGCAATCCCCATCAAAATCCCAACACAGTTTTTCACAGACATTGAAAGAACAATACTCAACTTTATATGGAAAAATAAAAAGCCCAGGATAGCCAAAACAACTCTTTACAATAAAGGATCTTCCAGAGGCATCACCATCCCCGACTTCAAGCTCTACTACAGAGCCATAATTCTGAAAACAGCTTGGTATTGGCACAAAAATAGACTGATAGACCAATGGAATCGAATTGAAAACCCTGATATCGATCCACGTACCTATGGATACCTTATTTTTGACAAAGGTGATAAATCTATAAAATGGAAAAAAGACAGCATCTTCAACAAATGGTGCTGGTACAATTGGATTCAGACATGCAGTAAATTACAGATAGATCCATACTTGTCACCATGCAAAAAACTTAAGTGCAAATGGATCAAAGATCTCAGCATAAATCCAGCCACACTGAATCTTCTAGAAGAGAAAGTGGGAACTACCATTGAACAAATTGGCACAGGAGACCACTTCCTGAACATTATGCCAGAAGCACAGACACTGAGGTCCGCAATTAATAAATGGGACCTCCTGAAACTGAGAAGCTTCTACAAGGCAAAGGAAACAGTCAGTAGGATAAAACGACCACCCACAGAATGGTAAAAGATCTCCACCGATCCCACATCTGACAGAGGACTGATTTCCAAAATATATAAGGAGCTCAAGAAGCTAGCCACTAAAACACCAAACAATGAAATTAAAAAGTGGGGTGCAGAACTAAATAGGGAATTCTCAACAGAGGAATCTGAAATGGCTGAAAGACACTTAACAAAATGCTCAAAATCATTGGCCATCAGAGAAATGCAACTCAAAACAACTCTGAGAGACGCCTGTCAGAGGCTAAAATAAAAATTACCAATGACAATCTATGCTGGAGAGGATGTGGAGAAAAAGGAACACTCCTCCATTGCTGGTGGGAGTGCGAACTTGTAAGACCACTCTGGAAATCAGTATGGCGGTTGCTCAGAAAAATGGGAATCAGTCTACCTCAAGATCCAGCCATTCGTCTCTTGGGTATATACCCAAATAGGGCATGTACGTACAACGAGGATATTTGTTCAACCGTGTTCATAGAAGCATTGTTTGTAATAGCCAGAATCTGGAAACAACCTAGATGCCCCTCTACTGAAGAATGGATTGAGAAAATGTGGCACATCTATACAATGGAGTACTACTCAGCAGAAAAAAGCAATGGAATCTTGAAATTCGCAGGCAAATGGATGGAACTAGAGGAAACCATCCTGAGTGAGGTAACACAGTCACAAAAAGACAAACAAGGTATGTACTCACTGATGTATGAATTTTAGACATAGAGCAAATGATTACCAGTATATAATGCTCTTCACTAAAGAAAATAGGAAACATGAAGGACTCTAAGGGATAAATGGTCCCCAGGAATGGAAGTGGCATGAACTCCCAAACTGGGGGAATGAGGGTGGGGGGGAAAGGAGCTGCTACAATAAGAGCAAGAGAAGAGGAGAAGAGGAGAGGAAACGGAGGGGCAATAACATTTAGTTGGGGGAAGAATAGAGGAAAGAGAGAAAGATGAGAGATATGATATCAGAGAGAGAGCCACTGTAGGCCCAAGAAGGGATCAGGAACCAGGGAGACCTCCAGAGACCTACAAGGATGACACGATCTGATAATCCAGGCTATGGTGGAGAAGATAACCTAAAAACCCTCCCCCTAAAATGAGATTGATGACTTCTTTTTATGCCTTCCTAGAGCTCTCACCCAGTGACTGATGGAAACAAAGACAGACATCCACAGATATACAATGAGCCGAAATCAGGAATTTAGTTGAAGAGAGGTCGGAATGAAGAACGAAGGGGTCTGTACTAGGATGGAGAAACCCACAGGAATAGTTGACCTGAACAAGGGGGAGCACATTTACCCCAGATGCTGTCCAGGAGGCCTGTACAAGACTGATCCAGACCCCTGAACATGGATGACAATAAGGAGGCCTCTGCACTCCAGGGAGCCTCTGGTAGTGGATTAATATTTTTCCCTGGTGCAAGAAGGGACTTTGAGAGCCCATTCCATATGAAGGGTTACACTCTGGCTCTGGACACATGGGGAAGGGCCCAGGATCAGCATAGGAAGACTTGGTGGACTTTGCAGAGCCCCCGTTGAGGGCCCTACCCTGCCTGGGGAGTGGTGGGTGGATGGGGTGGGGGTGGGCTGGGGGTGGGGGAGGAAGTTTGGGGGTGAGGGGAGGGAGAGGGAGATGGAGAAGGGACTTGAAATAAGCTTGTTCCCTAACTAGAACTAATAAAATAATAAAAAAAAAGACTCAGAGACATATATTGGGGCTCTAGTTGAGGGTCAGATAAGCAAAGAAGTTTGAGGTAGCTTTTACCTCAGATTTCAATTCTAGGCTCCTGCATCTCCTTAACATGGCTGAAGACTAAATCTTTGCATGAAGCCCTTTGTGATCCCAAGTGCTGAGATCACTCTGTGAGTTGTTTCTCTTTAGGATTGGATCAATTTCATGTAGCTCAGGATGATCTTGACAGAACAGAGATTCATCTGCTTTTCTCTTGAGTCCTGGGATTAAAGGTGTGTACAACTTCCATCTAGCTCTATGACTAGCTAATATGGCTGCTGGGATGAAAGTTTTGTATCATCATTGCCTGGCTCTATGGCTTATGTCTAGCTTTGATTTCTGTACCATTAGGCAAGCTTTAATATATCATAAATAATATATCACCACAAGTATCAGTATTGTTAAAGTATAGCAGAAAAAGCAAGATATTATGCACATTATTCTCTTCTGGCACTTCAAAGCTAGGAGTATAAAAATCTTCCTGTATTTTCAATATTTGTTCCCATTGTGCCTCTGCTTACTAATTTTATATTAAGAACACTAACTGAATTTGTTAGGAATCACTAAATGTAACTGAAAAGAATAGTCTCTTTAAAAACCCTCTCTCCAAATACAGTCACATTCTGAGGTACTGGTATATTTATCCTCCACAAAGAGTATATCCACTCCCTTCACGATGTTTGCTTTCTTCCTTTGTTAAGATAATATCTGCCAAAATTCTCTGCTGCCAATATACTATTCTCCTTTATTAAAATTAGGATTTATGTAAATGTCTCAGAAATATTATTATATTTCTGTTACTTTATAAAATTTTAGGCTACTTCAAAATTTTCATATTTTCTCCAATAAATATACAATATTAATGATTTTTTATTTCTCTTAAAATTGGATCAATTTATGATATTCTGATACTTTCATGCTTACAGAATTTGTTAATTGAAAATTCAAGATTTAGAAACTGATAGGTTCCCTAAAGTAAAGGGATTTATTTTCCAGTATGAGGAATTTAGAAGTTTTGAATTCTTAGGATGGCTAAGCAAGTCAATCCTTCTATGATAAGGACAATTATCTATCTATGCCACATTATGAACAGAAATCCCTACAGAGACATGTGGTTCTTATTCTTGCTAAAAGGTTGTGAGTTTAAAAGTTAAATATTTCTAATTTCAAAAATTCATAGTTTTTTATTATACTTTCTTTCAACTCTCTTTTCTTACATTAAATATCATGGCTCTTACTTTCATTAATCCATTTATTTATTTGTTTATTTACTTATTTATTTAATCAATCTCACATTTAAATCCTTCACTATTTGATTTCATTTTTTACACCTCTTTGGAAACATCTTCACATATACATATGCAGCCATTCCACTCTGACTTTCCTTTTGTGGCATTCTTCAAGCAGTTTTAGAGGAACACAGATGCAGGGGCAAACTTTCATGCTAATCATCTACCTGTCCCACATTTCTTGGTCTGATAGTCTGATCCCACAATAACAGCACCACCAACCATGGAAGGAATAACTCTGAACTCCACTGTGGCTGTAATTCCGTGAGAAGAGACTCCACCTTCATTTACACATGTTTATCTATTTAGACTCATTAAGCTCCCCTGGTCTATCTAGACCAATTGAAAACCATCATTTTTCTAGAATACTAGAACAATATTATTGTGATAAAACATGCCTGTTTAGAGAACATAGTATTCAAATGTATGAAAGAACACATTTTAAGTAAATGGCTTGCATTGCTTGCATTGACTATAGATGGAGAAAAAACAGTCATCTGTACCATCTAGGAATTCTACACTGAGATGCATAGTGTCTTAATCAGAGATTGAAAGGAGACCCAAGTTTCTTACACTGGAAGAGAGGAAATCCTAACTCTACATGCTAATGATGAAAGGTTTACAGTAGGCAGATCCTGAGCAGAATAAGGAATATGGCATAGCTGAAGAGTACAGGTAGGTGATGAAAGAAATTATTTTCAAACATAACTTCTGGTTTTGTTACTATAGTGCTTCTTCTCATTAACTGTGTCATGGAAATGGAAGAAAAGAGAGTTTATCATCAGAAGAATATACAAGCATCAGAAGAAATCTGTGAGGTTTTTGCTTTGTTTTGTTTTCTTTAATTCCGGAGATTACAGTACATTTCCTACTTGAAACATTAGCATAGAAAGCATGCATTACAACTGTTTTCAAAGGATAATATTGATAATCTATATTTTGCAGAAAAAAATCACTGTAGAAAAATCAAAACATTCTAGATCTTGCAAAGGACAGCTGGTGACACAGGCTCTTCTTGATTACTAAGATGAACCATCCTGATAGTTGTGTCCAGTTTAATCAAATGCCTGATGATTTTCATGTGATATCGACTAATCTGAAAATTTCTTGATGAGTCTTTAAAATTCAGTGCAGGTTTCAGGGTAACTGGAAACAAAACTAGAGCATGAATGTTTCTGTTCATCTCCCAGAACTCCTTCTGAGGTTCCTGCTGCACTTGCATCCACTTAAGAAAGAATGACACAACTGTGTCATGTAGCTCACAGTGACCAGTGTTTGCTAATTCTTCACATAATTTCTCCTGTATTATAATTTAGAGATTATATTGATTATATGTTTGCATCCTCAAGTGCACAAGGAACAATCTTGCTGAATCAATCTCCATCATCTCTGTCTGCATCACCAGAAAACAGTGTCACCAATAACTACCAAGCCAATTAAGGGAATAACAATAATTTAAGATAGCCCCAAAAGAACCAAGGAAAATCTCCTAATTACCAGAACTATTATACAATCTACTTCGCAAATGGAAAGCAACAGAGGGTCAATGGTAGTGGAGCCTCCTAGAGCCTGAAGATTTTGCAATCTATTGCTGTCAAGAGTACTATGAACTTCCTCCCACAATGATATAATTGTAGCAAAAACTCACAAAGGAAGCTAAGGTTACTGATTTGGATACTCGGTCTTTCATCTGTTCCCTGCATCTGTTGATAGTATTTTTAAAATTCACCCAGGTTTGAAGGACATTTTGAGATTTTTATAAAGAAGAAACCAAGCCATATCATTTCTTGTGGTAATTTTTCTCTGCATTAGCAGAAACACTTTGAAATCATTGCCATCTTGCTTATTTAATGCCAAAGCTTGTAACATCTGAAGAATCTTATAGCAGAAAGTAATAGTAATAGTCTACAGAAATTTATAATTTACACTTGAGCCATTGACAGGCTTATATAAGGTAGTTTCAGCTTATCGGGACACAAGTAGTTGTAGGTACTCTGCTTAGATCTGTCTCAGTTGTACCACATTGCTGAACAGATACTCTTATCTGCCTGCACCACAATAATTGGTAAACTGTAGTCCTTATTTCCATTTGTTCCTCTGTAATTGGCCAATATTACATTATATGATGTTCTCTTATTGTACCTCATAAGTATTATCACTGTTTCCCTAATACAGGAATTTCATAGGAAATCTTGCAAATTTAAGGTGTCTTGCTTAACATTAGTCCAGAATTCAACAGTGGCATCTGTATAACAAGAAACTTCATAGAAAGTTGTCTGCATTTCTAACAATTGTGAACACGAAGATATCTGTGTATTAGGGAAAAGGAGAGATGTTAAAAATTGCTTTGTATAAATGTCATCCTTCATTTCTTTTTGCTAACTGTGTGATTAAATGTGGATATGTAATATGTTGATAATTAATCTATGGTCATCTCCTTCATCATCATTAATACTTCTGCTGGAAGTGTTATTCTAGGATAATCATTTTCTTCTACGGTTTCCTCAATGGAGTCGACTTTGATGTTGAAAGCGAAATAATCAATAATTGCAAGCATCTGCATATAAGTACATGAACAGGTAACATAGTAAGTACTAGAAAATCATGAGGAATGTGTTACAAGGAGTCATGTACATCACAACAGTAAAACAACATTACCTGGACTTGAATCAGGACAACAGACTTTTGAGGTTATATACAATGGGCTAGCTGTCTAAATAAGCATTAGAGAATACCCATCTCTAGGTTTTTTCATGAAACAGTAGAATACTTTTACTATTCACTTTTGTGTTACTATAAACTAAATAGTTGTCCCTAACTATTTATCTGAAAGAATGAAATAAGAGGCGCATAGGAAGATTTTGCTATGCCCATAGTGAGAATATCTTAGCATGTTTTGTTCTTGGATTCTGATGTCAGCATATGAGCAAATGAGAAGCACAGGCTTCTTTGAAGAAGATGGTGAGACTTGATACAGACATCATTTGGGCTCCTTTCAGTCATGAAAGTCTACAGATGGCTGATTAATTTCTCACTAACTGTTTGAGTCTTCAGCTTGCCCTTCACGAAGCAAGAAGACAATGAAGTAGCAAATGATTATTAATGGGAAGAGTTGGATATATGGAATGATTCATTATACTGAATAATTTTGAAATTTTAGTACTTCTTCAATTTTTGTCAGAGAAGCACTTTGGAAATTGATTCATAGAGAATCTATCAAAGAAAAACCACCAAAATGCTTTTTCAACTTGTCTGAAGCTTTAATAACAAGAAAAAATAAAATTTTATATTTTTAAAATATAAAAAACTAATTGTCCCTAGATTTCACCTTGTTTTTGTGAAGCTGTCCCTATGTTAGATTACTTTATCCTGCCTTGATACAAGGGGAGGTATTTGACACTCCCTCACCTTGATGTCCTATGCTTTGTTCAAACCCATGTGAGGCTTTCCTCATTCTGAATGAAGACAGAGGAGGAATGGATGATAAGGGGATTATATTGGAATGAAGACAGGCATGGAGGAAAGAACAGAGGAAAAACTGCAATTGGTAAATAAAAAATGAAAAAAAATGTTATTTAAAAGAAATTAGTTTTATTTTGATAAAGTGGCACAAGACCAGGTTCTATGACTTTGTTTGAGAAAGATTAAATAAATATATAAATAAAAAATACATTTAAATCAATGTCATACAGAGTGTTGGATTAGTGGTTGAAAGCACTTAATTGTCTTACAGAGGATACATATGGGTTTCCAGCCCACACATGTTGCCTAAGGACTATCTGTAACTCTAGACACAGTTATACCAACAAACTCTCTGTCCTCCAAAGGCATTTGAGGTACATACATACATTTAGGCACCCATAAAAATCAAACTTAACAAATCTTTAAAAAAATAGCACAATTTTTTTTGGGGGGGGTTGAGACAGGGTTTCTCTATGTAGCTTTGGAGCCTATCCTGGCACTCTCTCTGGACCAGGCTGGCCTTGAAATCACAGTGATCCACCTGCCTCTGCCTCCTGAGTGCTGGGATTAAAGGCATGTGCCACCAAAGCCCAGGCAACAATCATTTTTTTTCTTCCAACTTTTTTTCCTGGTGACTCTTCAGGAAAATGGGAATCAATCTACCACAAGATGCAGCAATCCCACTCTTAGGCATATACCCAAAGTAAGCACATTCATACAAGAAGGCCATCTGTTCAATGATGTTCATAGCAGCACTATTTGTAATAGCCAGAAACTGGAAGAAGCCTAGATGCCCCTCAACTGAATAATGGATAGAGAAAATGTGTTACATTTAAACAACGGAGTACTACTCAGCAGAAAAATACAATTGAATCTTGAAATTTGCAGGAAATTGGATGGATCTAGAAGAAACCATTTTGAGCAAAGTAACCCAATCACAAAAAAACAAGCATGGTATGTACTCACTCTTATGCAGATTTTAGACATAGAGTAAAGTTTTACCAGCCTACCATCCACACTGCAAAGAAGCTAGGAAAAAAGGAGGACCCTAAGAGAAACATACATGTCCCTTGGAGAGGGGGAGAGGGTCAAGATCTGCTCAGTAAATCTGGCCACAATCTTAAAGAGAGTTGTATTGCCTTCATTATAAACTAGAGAGGTGTCCCAGCACTCAAAAGTTAATGTTTCAATGGTTAAGAGCTTTGGCTGTTCATCCAGAAGACATGCATTTAATTCCCAGCCCATACATGGTAACCCACAGATCTTTGTTAACTCCAGATTCAGTGCTTCTGACACCCCACTCCCCTTCACATTCAGATATACATGTAGGCAAAACACCAATGCATACAAAAATAATGAATTATGTGTTTGAAAAAAGAAGTCGATTTTTAAAAAAATGACAAATAAAAACAAAAGTATCAAAAATTGGAGAGGAAATTTTTCATAGGGTAGTTTAAAAGATGACTAAGAATGATAGAGAAAGCCTTTAGAGAAAGTGTCCAAAGGTGATACCCAAGTTGTATGGGCATTGAATTGTTGACCCTAAGTTTAAGGTCATGTGATTAATCTAAGATGGCATTTGTGATAAAAATCACTGGAAGTCTAGACTTGATCATAAATTCACTTGGAATTTTAAACCACAGCAGGATATGGATTCATTTTTTTCAATATATTTCATTCAATTTAGAAACAATCTTATTTTACATACCAATCCCAGTTCTCTCTCCCATCCTCCCATGACTCCCATTGACCCTCTATCACACCCCCTTCCACTCCTCAGGTTTCTGCTGATGCCAGTCTAATCTCTCACTCCTACTCTGATTTGCCCCACAAGTGATGGTGATTCTAATCTTCAGAGATGGAGAAAAGGAGGATGATATAGGTCATATGGTGAAGTAGGAATGAAGAAATTAAATTGACAAACTATAAAGATGAATATAATTTTGCTGTATAATTTGTTTCTTTGTTGTATTCATTAATCACCTTCAGATAAATTCAAGAGTGGTCAAAGAAGTTTCTGTTTTATTCAAATATGATTCATATAGAGACTGAAGGATTGTCATGGTGCTTAGAACAATTGAATGTTGAATGTTCAGCCATAAGCAAAACACCGTGTCACCATGTATAAGGCAAGATAGAACTGAAGAAGATGACTAATAAATATTTAAGAGCTAGAAAGTGAGGAGATATGCTGTGAAATTCTTTCTTAAAGGACTAACATAAGCATGCCATGTATCAAAAATAGCAATTATAGTGGGCTGCATCATATATATGATCTACATGTTTCTATATGGTGCATACTCACTATAAAACATAATATCTGTGTATTGGGACAGATTGTATTCTTAGAGATACATACACTTTCCAAATTTTTACATTTATGTTTAATAAGCCTTCTCTCTAATATTTTCTTATTTCTTGATAGCTAGAAGTGAGGTGAATGTGTGTATATTACCAACAATTTTTCTGACTGCATTTGAACCATTTTTCATTTTTCTCTGAGTACACAGAATAAGAAACACTCAGGCTTTGCCTTTCTGTAATTCCTTTTCCAAGGATTTACACTGATCACCATCCTTGTAGATATTCCTCTTGGTTCTGACTTGGTCTATTATATGTTTCCCAGTAGCAGGCAATACTAACATGTTTATTTTGTCCAGGTCACCAACTGTAGTGATGAACACCACAGAAAAACTAGGAATAAAATATTTTTCCAGGATCTTGATCTACTTAAGCATCTCCCAATGTCTTCAGTCCTTTGATCACATCTGTGAGCTTGGACTGAGCACATTTCATTATCATAACCTCTGAAAGCTGATGATCCAAAAAATTCAATATCTTTAGAGATGGATAAATCTTCTCCTGTATTTTTATAACAACAGCCCTGGCAGAGGAAGTTCAAAAATGCAAGTTCCTACTAAAATCAGAGTGAGGCAGAATGTCGGATTCATGATAGATTGTACAAAATCAATATCTCTATGTCCTTCTGTTTCCAAAATGAGGGTTTTACCATTTTGTGGCATTTGTGGAAATATCTTCAGATCACAAATTTTCACAGCACACTAATTTTCCCAGGGCTTTCTTGCTGAGGGCCATTTGATTAGACTAGAAAGAATGAGTGAAGCCTTAGTTAAATGGCTGTCAGAAAAAGGAATTGGAAGATCTGGGGCCTCGGGTTTTCAAATATACATTATAGTCATCCTTAGCTGAGCTTTATCAGGAGAATAGTAAACACCACAAACTGCATGTGTGTCAAATTAATCCTAGCTATGGGGTAGCATGTGAGGAATACTATGGACCAGGTGCTTGCAATACTGCAGAGAAAAAAAGTTCAAGAGCTTTAAGTCTTTACCAATTTAAATACTACAAATAACTGAAAGAACACATGTGTTTATGAGCCAAGAACATCCTAGCCCACATGCTTCTACTTGCATATCTTGTCCTTAGAAAACACAGATGGCTCAGACTTCTTCTAAAAAGAATGAATCTAGAAAAGAGAAGTTTGTGGTTAGAGACACAGACCAGACAACACAACGGGTTTGCTTATGCAAACTGTTAATTTGCTGATACTTTGTGCCTTGAGCGGGAAGCAGGGAAGTCTCCAAGGCTTCCCTGGATCTTTCACAAAGGGCTAGTGTCACTATCACCTGCAGGGCCAGCTCACATATTATTACCTGTAACTTCCACTGGTACCAGCAGAAGCAGAGAGAAAATCCTAAGCATGTAATTTATGCCATTTCCAAACTGACTTCTGGAGTCACAGTTCACTCAGAAGCACTGTGGATTAGACTTCCTACTCTTTTACAAATAACAGGAAGAGGCTAAAATTCTGTTACTTACTACTGTAAACAGAAGAACAGTATTCTATCCATGAGGTCTACAAGCTGAAACAAAAATATCTTTCACCTACTCAGGACCCAGCTACTTGTCCCTCAGAAGATAGACACAATATGTTCAAGAGTTTGATTGATAAAGTAAAAAAATTTTCAAATATTCCTTCAATGGAATAAAGGCTGGGTTTTACTCAAGAACCTTAAGCAGTCCTTCTGTGCAAAAAGTAGGAAATATGTAGAAGGAGATAATGGGATGCACCCCCCCACCATCCCTCAACCGCCCACTGAATGCCTCTCCACTTACCAGGGAGGGTGATGCCCTCCATGGGGATCCCCTAAGTCTGTCATATCCTCCAGTGCAGGGCCTAGGCTCTCCCCCATGTGTACAGGCTGAGAGAGCATCCTCTCCATATAATCACTGTGAGGGTGAGTGTTCTGTACTAAGGTTATATGAGATTCAGCAAAGAAGGTGAAAGTCAGTATGTGGTTGGGGTGAGTTTTGAGAACGTATAATGGAAAGAAGAAAATAACAAATATGATTCTACTTTTTCAAAAGGGCCATAGCATCCTAAAAATTTAATTTTCATGGGGGCAGTTGGAAAGATGCTCAGCAGTTAAGAGCACATCCTGTCCCAGTCCCCACATTATGGTATGAAAGCATTCCAGTTGCAGGGGATATGTAACCCTCTTCAGAAGTCTGGGGCAAGCAGACATGCTGGTGATGCGCTTGCATCAAAATGGTCATATACATAAAAACCCAAAGATTTAAATGCTTAATTATTATTTTCAGTAATATTTAATATCAAAATAATAATTCTGCCATATCAACTGTATTTTTTCATGGTAGTTGCTTCCAGTTGTGAAATAAATTACCATTTTTATGGGTTCTATATATTTGTGAGCATGGTTTTATTGTTTAAACAAAACTTGAAAAATGCTGTCAGTGTATGAAATATATTCATGTTAATACACAGAAGTAGGACAGAATTGCAGCTTTTGTCACTACTGCAGACTCCTTAATATATTCCTCAATGCAAAATCTCTGATCATAATCCACCAGAGTCACTCCTGTCAGTGACTTAAAGGCCAAAGAGTTTCTGAAAAGATCCACCTATCTATTTTTTCTGATACCTCCCTTGTATCCACAATCATTTTCTGGCCCTAAGTTTGTGTCATTCTCAGTCTGATCTCTGTCTGCTAAATAATGGTTATCTGCACATGGAAAACTCCTCCCATTCAACCTCCCAGTACATCACAATCTTATTCCTGCCTACTGATGATAAACTCTAGACATCACTTCATCTATAACTCCCCATGATTGAATTCTGTGTTCATTTTGTTACACATTTCTCTCACCATGAATCTTGTATCCCTCTGCACTAAATCTATAGGGACCTTTCCTCTCAATATCTGAAAGAAATATGGTGCCAATGGCATATGCAAGTTTTAACCATTTACCCTCAAGGTCATGAGGGATAATTTCTGAAAGAAAACTCATTTCTTAAAGATGATTATTTTTGATAACAAGGGATAGAAGTCAGGTCCAATAATCTGAAGATTCAGAGTAATGCTTGGCTTAGACACAATCCCAGTGGAATCCAGGTAGAAAATTCATATGTACAGATGCAAGTTAAGAAGCCACATGACCTTGTCTAATCTTGATAGAAGTAGCTTGCCTGTAGTTCAGCTGTGATAAATAAGTAAAACAAGATTGTTTACAAGAAAGATGTGTTAGTTACCTGAGATTCTATTCTCCCCTACAAATAATGTTTAAAAATAATGTGTAAAAGTAGTGTTCAATTACTCATGTGGAAATCATTGTGTACATGAAGCTGCATGGTGAGTTGCCAAGCATAGTCTGAATGGATACACCAACAGAACACTTCTATACCCAAGGCTCGGGGAACATTTTTGAATTTGGGATAAGAAGAGTGTAGTAGCCAAAGGATTGGGGAGTTTGTTGTGAGATGTATGCCTCCTAGTAACATCAGGATATAAACATGCAATGTCTTACCAACATTACTAACAAAATACGAGCTGAATTGTGAGGACAGCAAACAGAAAACCAAACTGGGTAGGGGAAAGCGTATGAGGCTTCCACTCTTCACAAAGGATTATGAACAACTGAGTAAATTTGGGAGCAGGAGACATACTTCTCAGGAAAGAGCACACCAATTGTTTGTTCATAGCCCAATGATCAACCCTGAAAAGTTATATACACATATCATTATATAGAGTTAACAGTTTATATTAAGAATATTCATCCATTCAAAAGTATGTATACAATACAATAACAAATTAATTCAATGAATTTGAAGGAGAGTAAAAAGAGATAGTAGGACAATTTGAAGGGAGGAAATGAATGGAGAAATGCTTTGATTAAAATGCAATCTCACAAATAAACAGAAAAAAACAAGTAGTTGCCTGTCCTCATTAACATCTACATCTACTTATAAAAGGAGTTGTACGGATTTATGTATGTTCTAGAATTGTACCATATCTAAAATCCCCTGCTATGAATGTAAACATAACAAGAGGCCAGCCTGGTCTCCAGAGCGAGTGCCAGGATAGGCTCCAAAGCTACCCAGAGAAACTCTGTCTCGAAAAACCAAAAAAAAATAAAAAAGAACAGTGAACATGACAAAAATAGAAATACGGTGCAACTCTTAGAGTGGTACTGCTTTTTATTGTCCAAAGAGGATCATATTCCCCACAATTAAACATTTGCTGTCTCTCCAATCTGAGGTGTAAGAGGACCACAAGTCTGTAATAAGTCACTGACTTGGCCAATCCTGTGGCTGTGCCCAGCCATTGCTGATTTGCATGTGCCCAGAACACACCTACTGCCATGAAGACTTCATAGTCAGGACACCTGTGTTGAATTCAGCCTCAACAGGTCACAGCACAGTCATGAGGGCACCCACTCAGCTCCTGGTGTTGCAGTTTCTCTGGCTGATAGGTAAGGAATTTTCATTTCTATAAGTAAATTTCAAAGTAGCATTGGGAATTTATTTTTCTGAATCTGATTAGCATTGTCTCTGTGAAAGCCTTTTTCTAATGGCATTGATTGTATAGAAACTTACCTACAATTTTCCATCTCAGGTGCCAGATGTGACACTCAGATGACCCAGTCTCCAGCCTCCCTGTCTGCATCTCTGGGAGACAGTGTCACCATCACATGTCAATCAAGTCAGGACATTTATGGTAATTTAGCATGGTTTCAGCAGAAACCAGGGAAAGCTCCTAAGCTCCTGATCTATACTACAAGCAGCTTGTCCCATGGGGTCCCACAGAGGTTCAGTGGCAGTGGATATGGCACTCAATATTCTCTCAAGATTAGCAGCCTGCAGCCTGAAGACATTGCAGGTTACTTCTGTCTACAATATAGTTATGTCCCTCCCACAGTGATTCAAGTCATAACATAAACTCCCAAGGAAGCAGAAGTGTGTGGCCTGGCTCTCCCAGATGTTCTTTCTAATGATTCATCCACTGAAATTGTTTTCTCAGAGGCATTCTTAACATAGCTCAAGATGAATCTCGTTTTCTTTCTAGAAGAAGCTAATCAGTCTTGTCTGTATCCTAATTATCACTCTTTTGCTACATCTCTAGCACTACTGAGTACCAACACATTTTCTGCATTAACCTAGGACATAGTCATTTCCTGTGAGGAGTCTGAATTGTATCCCCAGTTGAGATTCAGACAGAAGAGTCTATGCATTGGTGAACATTACAGCACATGCTATTTATAAAAAAATTACTTATAAATGCCAACATTTAAAAGGCAGGGAATCATTATATATATATATATATATATATATATATATATATATATATATATAATCTTTGAAGAAAATACTTTAAAGTAGTAATTGGTTAAAAACAACTGTTTATTATTCATGATTCATGGTTCAAGACATATGTCAACAAGCTGTTAGTCTACACAACTGGATGGCTTCCTCTGCTTTCCCACATTGTAAAGCTACTGTGATTTTCAAAGTTGCTTAACATACAGTTGTCTAGGGTGGAAGTCAAGGCAGTATGGCTGACATGAACAGACTCCTCATGCAATGTATACAATGTCAGAGTATGTAATCATAAACCCACAATTAAAGTCACTGTCAGGATATAGACCTTAGTTGCAAGGGTTTCCTGTGCTCATGTGCATTTTGTTTTTCCCTTATTATTCACTTTTCTAATCAAGTAAGACTCTTTTTTTCACTTAAAAATAACATTCATTAACTAGTGGGTTTTAGTGATGCAATTAAGTATCATTAATTACAAATATCAAGTTAATTATAAATCAGTGTGGTTCTAGGCAGTTTGGTTTGACAAATATCACATAACCAAGATTATCCAGTGCACATTAGTTTTAGATAAATCAGCTACAGCTGTCTGTGTGAATTTGCTTTAATTGGTTTATTTCTCAGCTAACACGAAGTACAAATTATACAGCTGTAGGTATCCTATAAGTTTGTCACTCAATTTGACTTTTAGCTATTTATGCAGTTTGTTTGTACATTAAGGAAACCGCAGTCATGTATTATAGCAACAGAAAAGTCTCATGCAATAAAATTCCCAGTAGTTACCCTTGGAACTCTTAATGAAGTGCATAGGCAGAGATAGGACCCATTTCTCCAGTACCACTTTATCTCCTCTTTCAAGTTGTAGTTTTGACATGCTCTAGGAAGAGACTTGAAAGATAAATTTCCTCAGGGAATTTTGTTTATCTACCAAACTTTGTGTGCCACTGTCTAGTAGTTTACTATATAATGTTTTGATTCAACAGAAATGTCTAAAATTCCTCACTTGATTTTAAGATATCTTAACCAAGTCTAGTTCAGAAAAATAAATGTGCAGTCTCTGCCTCATCCCCATGAAATTCATGTCTCAGAACATTAGCCATTCATTTATTGAAAAGCTTCTGGTTTATTGATATGCCGAGTTTGTCTTAATCATCTGTGGTGGAAAAGTCCTCTGCACAATAAGGACAATTTCTTACATACACTTGTAAATTACTAATGATATCTGCAAGTAAATTGAGATGCCTATTGAATCTGCTAGGATCCAATGTCAACATGGTCAATTCCACCTTAAAAGATACCAATGCATGGCTCATTAAACCTGAAATTTGGCAAGTTGAACATTCTCAGCTTGGCAATGATATCATATGCTTCAGTAAAATTTACAAACATATCTAACAGGATACAGAGGCCTGGGAGCTACCATTTTTTTCATAGTGTAAAGTTATTTGTTTGTGCATTATGAGGATAGTATTAATATTGCTCTAAAATGACATTTAGTATTGTGACTCTTGAATATGGAAACTTACAAATCCTGACCTAACTATGACATTATCCTTGCATAACAAATTTTAGCAAGGTAAATGGCCCCAGTGAAATTCCACTTATTCAAAATTTAAGCCTGTTGAATTTTCCTCTCCTTATTTTGACTTAATAAGAATCAGGTTGTTTAGATAATTAGACACACAAGTCAATGTAACATGCTAGAAATGGGTTGTCTACTCAGTACTCTAGGTAAGTCTCAGTGATGTGAATAAATCTGCAAGAAGATAGAGGGATAGTTTGACATCCAAATCTCTCAAATTTTCTCCAGTTGGATAGGCCCGTGAATTTTTATATTTGTGTACCACCCTCTAGAGGATTTAAATATAAGACATGTGAATGCTTGCATATTTTTTAATTCATCAATTTTGTATTACATAATATTATTAACACGGTAAATGGTAGGATGTTTTTATGGTATGCTCAGATAGTCAAAGACTTATCAGCACCTAATTTGAGAAAGAGTAAGTGATTCCAAATGAGCATGCACCAAGAATAAAATGTAAGGTCCTGTGTTTCACAAGCTAAACTTTATTAAACAACTGCTTTAGATTGTTCACACTGTGAAACCTTGTATCAGATGACCATCAGAGGGCAGTACAATAAACCCACAAAATGGACCAGTCTACTGATAATGTCAGCCTGCAGTCCACACTGCCAGAGAAGCTAGTAAGCAAGGAGTACCCTAAGAGAGACATACATGGTCCCCTGGAGAAGGGGAAAGGGACAAGGTCTCCTGAGTAGATTGGGAGCATGTGGGGAGGAGAGAGGGAACTAAGAGAATGAGAAGGGGAGGAGAGAGGTGAGGAATACATGGTGGGGCAGAGAGGTTGAGTTAGGGGAAGAAGAGAAGAGAGCAAGATAAGAGATAATATAATAGAGTGAAACATTATAGGTTTAAAGAGCAATCAGGCACCAGGGAAATGTCTGGAGAGCTACAAATATGACACTAACTAACAATCTAAGCAACAGAAGAGAGGCTATCTTAAATGCCCTCTCCTGATAATGAGATTGATGACTAATTCATATGCAATAGCATACCCTTTTACCAGCATCTGGTGGAAGTAGAAACAGATACCGAGAGGTAAACCTTTAACTGAACTGAAATGCAGTTGCAGAGAAGGAGGACTGATGAACAAAGGGGTCCATACCAGGCTGGTGAAAACCAAAGAAACAGCTGACCTGAACAAGGGAGAGCTCTTGGTCCCCAGACTGATAGCTGGGAAACCAGCATGGGACTGATCCAGACCCCATGAATGTGGGTGCCAGTGAATAGACCTTGGAAATCCATGGGCCCTCTTGTAGTCGACCAGTACTTATCCCTAGCATAGGAATCAACTTTTGGAGCCCATCCCGCATGGAGGGACTCTACATTCATATTCTGAGCCTAGACACAAGGAGGGTTGGCCTAAGCCCTATCCCAAAGAATTTGACAGACATTAAAGACCCCCTATGGACGGCCTCACTCTCCCTTGGGTAGCAGAAAGGGAATGGGATAGGTAGAGTATTAGTTGGGGGGGCAAGCTAGGAGGGGAAGGAGAGGGATTGACATGTAAAATAATTTTCTCTGTAATAAAAAAAACTAAAATAATGGATGAATTCAGAATCATTGGCATCAGTCACAACAAGACAGAAAGGATGGGAGAATAACACCATAAAATACAATGTCTTCCTCACAGCCTATAGCAAATATTTTATGTATGTATACATGCTATATTTATGTGTCCAATTTAGATTGTTTGATGTAGCTTAATCAGTTTACGAAAATACATAAATAAATAATAAATAAATTAGTAATCCTCTGATCCTGATTTTGGAGAAGAACATTTTGCCCTGGTTTGTCAATTAATGCCCAATACTTGTGAATTTTATTTTAGGATTTCCATGATTCCAAATTGTCTGACAAATATTTCTCTCTCTTAGAAAACATAATATTTTATAGTACTATTCTTTCTATTAGAGAAACATATTGTTTTATTTTAATAATATTTAAGGATCTATAAACTACCCATCAATACATTATTTTTTCACCTCTGAGTTTTTCTGTTCAGCTGAACATCTTAGTGTTGTATTTAACAGTGTTTTCTTGAACTAATAATGAACAGAGGTAATTAATATCTTCAAATATAATTTTACATTGTAAATTATAATATTAATTAATTTTCATGGAATTTAAAAATGCAATACTATGTTTTTATAGAAGCATACTATTACATACCTGTACATTTTCATATTATTAAATTATTCATAATACAAAAAATATAAAAGTACATAGAATATAAACCTAGGAGAATTCATCAACAGCAAAGCTGTTCAAAGTTTGTTAAAGAAATTCTTAAAATATAAAAAGAAGACTTTCCTAGCAATGTGTCTATGTATTGTGTGGTAACATTGGAGGATATGAACTGAACTGCAACAAAGCTTATTGTCATATTCTGACATATTACCTACGTTGATATTCTGAGATATAAGAATATTTCCCATTTTCTCATATTTACTTAGAAATGGCATTGTCTGTAATACGAAGAATATTTTCCTCCTCTCTGGAAAATATTGGTAATAAGATAAATTAATTAAGAATTGATGGTTACAAAAGAGGGGCTTATTGAGCTTCTGCTGTTCTAACCACCAAACAAGAAGATATATCTATCCATCACTTAACAAATTTACTACAGTTTAGTTTAGGAGGATTATGGCTTTTACAGTTTAATTTTATGTATACAATACATGACAGCTGTTCACAGCATTATGTTTACTTTGTGCTCATATTGAGACCAATTCTTTCAGCCACAAGAAAAATCATCCTGTCCCTGCATTTAATATTCTTAATCTGCCATCTCTTGTTGAGATTAACTAAAGAGCTGCAAGAGCTGGTTGTTCAGCTCATAGTGAATGACATCTGTCTTCATCATAACTCCTTGCAGTGTACCCACAATGCAGTGCTTACTAGAATAACATAGCTGTGCACACAGGGTACCTTCCACATAGACCATTTCCAGTATCCTGATATTTTCTCACCATACAACATATTTTGTTTTCCTACTTTCACCTCAAATATAGAAGATTTATAATGATATTTTGCAAACATAAGAATTGTGTTGTACAGACAAGAGTATTTGTATATACCTCACAAGGGAGGATCTTCCCTTGCAAGTGTGAGGTAAAAGCTTAACTGTACTCTTTCCTTGACTGATCACCCTCCTTGGTTCCCCTTCTCAAGATGAGGCTCTGTGTGCAGCTGCAGGGTTTGCTAAAGATATGAGTTTCCAGTAAGTAAAGAAGGAGACAATGAACAATAATGGGAAGAGATGTGAGCACGTTGGTTTCCAGCTGCCCAAGTCTCAAGAGTGTTATGTCCTTCGGGAAATTGGAAATTCTACCCCCTTCTGTGTGTGGTTTTGTCTCCCCCCTCTCTCCCTCTGTGTAAGGGAAAGGGTGCACATAACTGTGTGTAAGCTAAACAGGTAGAGAGAGGGATACAGCCAGAGAAAATACTGACATAATGACAAGGGATGGTGTATGTATTATGGCTGTATCTAGAGGCCCTTTGGAGTTTTTAATTTACTCATTTTCATGAAAATATATTTTTTGCATATACAAAAATTGACAGCCCAAAATATAAAGATCCTACAAAAGGAAAAAAAAGATTAATCATAAAATTTATACATGACTGTTTCATTTCTCTCATTATTTCAGCTGTTCTGTAGATTTTTTTCCATACAAACAAGGAAAACATGTAGCAGTCAGCCTCCTTAGGCTGACAGATTTATATTCATTGTGAGAGGATTTTAAAAATTTTGCTGACACAAATATACACCCATGTTACGATAAATCTCTCTACCAAAAGCTGTCTGAGCCCCACTGCCATGTGTGAGCTTTATACCAGCCACCCGCCCGAGTTAGGGCCAAATGAATACACAGCAACTTCTATTAAGTTCAATGCTGCTTGGTCAATGACTAGGATTCTCATCTGTTAGCTCAGTCTTAATTATCATAAACCTATATATTTTATAAGACTTATCAGACACCTTATTGGTTTCCCTCCTTGCCGGTGGATCACATTGTGCTGCTGGAGGAGCAAGGGGAAAAAGGACCCTTCCTGTTTCTCCTTTGCTTAAATATGAGTCTCCTTGCTATTTCACTTCCTGCCTGGATCAACAGTTCTCTACCACATTTCACAGAAACCTCTTTGACTCCTAGTCCTGTCTAACTTGCTGTCTCATTGGCCAAACAGTATTTTATTTAACAATCAATAAGATAAACATACACAGTACATTCCCCATCACACCCACATCATCAGGCTGTACTCTACTGGTTTTCAGTGTGAAATCTGTTCCTGACCCAGTGGCACCAAACCTGTCAGGGACTCCAGTGTTACAGCTAGACATTCAATAGAGCTGAAGCTATGAACAATGTCCTGGTCTCGGCCTGTTCCAATGTCAGTACTTCTTGTCATCCCTATGTAGGAGATTCTTACTACACCTTCGGGAGATGGAAGCTGACTCTCCAGAAGAGACAGCTATGGAGAGTGCATCCAGGGTTATCACTATACCTCCACTGCCTCCTGAAATAAGAGAAATTAAAGTGTGTGCACCAAAAGAATGAGAATTTAAAATGATTTTCCTTACTTATTTTCTACTTACTGTGTTTATGACTTTCATTTATATTCTAAAACTGTTCCACATAAAATATCCAGATAGAGAGATCAGAGGCTCTTTATTTATCAACCTGTTCTATCCACTTTACACCTTGTCACAGTTACCATACGGCCACAGGTTCTCCTCCTTTTACCTTCTAAACCTCAAAAATCCATTCCTGGAGACCAAGACTGGCAATCTCACACATGGACAGAACATGCATCTGCATAAACAGGGTCTCCTAGTAACCATCCTTTCTTACTATCCTTAAATATCTAATTCTTGATTAACACTAACACCCTCCTAAGATCTTCATGCAGACTCCCAGGCTGATCTTACCTGTACCCCACAATCAGATGATACCTTCCTCCCATAAAAGTGTCCACGTTATTCTCTGAGGCAGCCTGATGTTTTGTTATCCCCAAATAGATTTTTCTTTTTGCTGATATAGTAGTCTAGTTGGGTGGTTTCATGACCCTTGCTTATATTTATTTATTTATCTTTCCAAAGAACCACACTGGGGAAAAACAACAAACAACAAACAACACCCCATTTGGCAGATTTCCATTTTTAAAACCTTTAAGATTTTATTTTATTTTAATTTTTTAATATTTCTTTCTTATATTACATCCCAATTACAGTTTCCCCTCTCTCCTCTCCTCCCAAGCCCTTCTTTACCTTCACAATCCCCCAAATCCACTCTTCCAAGGAATATCAACTGAACAAATCATGATACATTATAGTAAGACTAGGCACATACCTGATAATGGAGTTTTTGTTTTGTCCAGCCCCATAGCCACTTAATCACAAATAAAGACATGGAGGCTTATATTAATTATAAACTGTTTGGCTGATGGCTCAGGCTTCTTATTGGCTAGCTCTCCCTTAAATAATAACCCATTTCTATTAAACTATGTATTGGAATGAGGCTGTAACTTATCTGTAATGCTCAGGCATGATACTACTCCATTAGCTACATGGCTTCTCCACTGCCCCCATGACTGCTTATCTGCCTTTCTTCTTCACAGAATCCTGCTAGTCTGATAGTGCCACCTACACTTCCTGCCTGGCTACTGGCCAATCAGAATTTATTCATCAACCGATAAGAGAAACATATATTCACAGCATAAAGAAGGATATCTCAAATTACATACCCTCATATCCAGGCCAGAGCAGGCCACCCAGATGGAGGAAAATGGTCCCAAAAGCTGACAAAAGAGTCAGAAACAACACTCCAAGGTTTATGAGTCCCACAAGAATTCCAAGCTACACAACCACAACATATATGCAGAGGACCTATTTCAGACTAATTTAGGGTCCCTGATAATTGCTTCTGTCTCTGTGAGACCCTGAGAGCCCAGTTTATTGATTACATAAACCATAATCTTTTGGTGACTTTGAACCCTCTTATTCCTACCATTCTTCCTTCCTCTCTTCCTCAAGATTTCCTAGCTTCACTGAATGTTCAAGTGTGGGTCTCTGTATATGGTCCCATTTGTTTATGTATAAAGACTCTCTGGTAAAGACTTTTCTAGGATCTGATCTATGAGTATAGCAGAAAATCATTAGGAATCACTTCATTTTCTTTTCTTTTTTCTTTTTTATTTATTTATTTTTTTGGCCAGTCATCTTTGAGTCTACCCTAGGTCTTTACAATATCATGCCTCTGGTACCTGGCCAACCTAATGTGTCAGACATGGGCTACCTCTTCTAGCCTGGTGTGAGCCTAATGTCGAACCAGTCATTGGTGGGCCACACCCTATTTCTGACCTGCCATTACGCAAGCACATGTTTCATACAGGATAAACTGCAGGTCAAGGTTTTGTGGCTGGACTGATAATCCATTCCCACAGTTTAGAATATTGTCTGGTTACTAAAGATGCCATTCAGCCTCTATCTTTCCCATTACTAGGATTCTTCAGTGGGGTCACCTTCATAAATTCTAACTAGTTTCCATTGCACAAGAACTACCTCCCAATTCTAGTTGTTTCTCATAGTACTCTTTCCCTCCATCCCAAATCCCTCCTTTTTCCATCCCCAGTGGCCTCCAGTCCATTCAGAAATTGATCCTATTTTCTCTTTTCAGAGAAACCCATGTATCACCACCCCCAGAAGCACTCCCTGTTACTTAGCCATTTTGGGTCTGTGCTTTAACCATATTGCCTCCACTTAACAGCATATATACATGTATAAAATCAGATGCACTGTACCTGATAGAAGACACAGTGGAGAATGACACAGGAGAAAATTTCTGAACACACCACCAACAGTTCAAGCACTAAGGTCAACAAAAAATAAGCAGATCATGATGAAACTGACAACTTTCTGTAAGACAATGGACATCGGAAATAGGACAAAACGGCAGCCTACAAAATTGGAAAAGATTTTCATCAACTCCACTTCTGAGAGAGGGATAATTGATGGGGAATGTACTACTGTGTATTGATTGTTAAATAAAATACTGCTTGGCCAATGAGACAGCAAGTTAGATGGAACTAGGAGTCAAAGAGTATTCTGGGAAATGTAGTAGAGAAGTGCTGATCCAGGCAGGAAGTGACATAGCAAGGAAACTCATATTTAAGTGAAGGAGAAACAGGAATGGTCCCTTTTTCCCCTTACTCCTCCAGTGGCAGGATGTGATCCACTGACAAGGAGGGATGCCAATAAGGCATCCGATAAGATAAGTCTTAGAGCACACATGTGGCGGTGGGTTGCGGCAGCATTTGGCGGATAGTTTTATTGTAACAGATAATATCCAAATTAAATGAAAACCTGAACAAATTAGGCATCAACAAATCAAATGGTCTATTTTAAAAATGAAGTACTCTTTTAAACATATTTCTCAATGCAGGACATGCAAATAGTTATGACAAACTTAAAGAAATGGTCAATAACCTTAGTCAACAGGCACATGAGAATCAATATTACTGAGAGATTTTGCCTTACTTCTATCAAAATGGCTAGGATCTTAAGAAGCCTATTTCATTAATTGGGCAGGGGAGTAATGTAATTACTCTGGAGTTCCGTCCTAGATTGCCTTTTATGGTTTTGCTAAACACCAGGATGAAAAGCAGCTTGGGAAAGAAAGTGCTAATTCAGTACACAGTTTTTATTTCACAATCCATCTTTAAGGGAAGTCAGTGCAGGTAATGAAGCATGGTAGGTTCTGGGAGGCAGGAACAGAAGCAGAAGCCATAGAGAAACGTTGTTTACTCAACTATGCCACATGGTTTGCTCACACTGCTTCTTCCTATTACCCCCCACCATCTGCCCAGGATTAGCACTGTTCATGTTGAGATAGACGTTCACTTTTGTATGTCAATTGAGACTATACCACATAGAAGTGCTTAGAGGTGAATGTGAGACATGCATTTTCTCAGTTGAAGTTCTCTCAGTCCAGATGGCACTATCATATATTAAGTTGACAAAAATAAAACAAAATATAACAGAATCAAACAAACCAAAATATCCGGGACAAGTGTTGCCATCAGATTTTAATAAAAGGTAACCTTGAGTACCAAAATTCATTTCTGAGGTATAACAATTCCCATTTCTGTTAACTTTGCACATAGCTATTAGCCCTCCATCTGTGATAAACAGGTTTATCTACTTTTAAATGAATGTGTATTTGTTGGTGTTTCTCTGTTTATAAACAGACATGCATGTGTATGCCTACATTTCCCCCAGAGACAGAAAGCAGTATTGGATTCCCTGATGGTAGATTACACAAAATAATGAGCAGCTTCCCATAGGTACTAGTTACTAAACAGAGATCCTCTGGGAAAACAGCAGATGCTCTTAAATGCTGAGACATCTATCAATCCCCACTTGAGAGAGTTTCTGTCAAAACATAATACTAAAGACATTTTACTCTCTGAGGTGGTGAAATGTCTCAACACATAAAAGTGCCTAGGAAGTCATCATCTTGAGATTTTCTTAGACTAACAAGGTAAGAGAAGTAGGAGAGGACTGGCTCCCATGCATGGAATACATGCATGGGTGTGCCATGGAAAGAACATGTCCTTATACAAATACATACAAACATAACAAATGAATAAATGTAAAATGATAAATTAATTAAGGGTTAATTGCCACATGAAAAGTAACACAAATATAAAATTAAGGAGGAATACACCTGTGAAATATCATTTTATACAAACAACAGAGACCTATTAATCACTTGCACATTTTCCTCAAACCATATATCCCAGGAACACTATTATCCATTGCCTTTACATTTGCATAATAAACACTTAAGATATACCTTCCTAGCATTTTAGTTTTTCTGCTTCCATGGAAAAAATTCAATGAAACATAGAAAACATAGCTTCTAATTTCTACATTTAAAATTCTTAAAGTGAGAGCTATTTTGTATAAAATTGATGAAAGAGGAGGGAATGCATAGTTATCAGTGATTGCATACATACATCTTCAATTTCATTCCCTCCAGTGCTGCCCAGATTGACAGTTTTTAGGCTGTTCTTCTCATATCAAGCACTACATTTGGCTTAGCTATGGTCACCACTAACATAGAATATATTTTATGTAATTTCTGCAATCATGAAAACCTAGCAGAATGCTTCCCTTTATCTATGCTGCATCACTGACCCAGGCCTTTGCATATTGTTCCCTAGGCAGGATACACCCTTGATAGTCACAGATAAAAGCTCAGGTGTCAGTCATCATCATACAGTGACTGACCAGTCTCTCTAGACAGCCTCATCAAAATGGTGTTGGCTCTTCAACTGTTGGTGCTGCTGGCATTCTGGATTCCTGTGAGGACAGAGGGAAGTGAGAAGGGAGGATAAATGGGGAGGATGCGTGCATGTGTACTGTTCATGTATAAGAAGACAATTATTAGCATCTAGGATGGGGCCTGTGACATTCCTATCTGAGAAATAAAAAGATCAAATGAGAGAGAACCTGTGCTATCCTCGAAATTATGACACAGACGAGATGGACAAAGATGGAATAAATTATTCCTATAAGCTCTTTGGACTTTCAATTCCCTTCTTTTGTTAAAAAGGGAGTTATAGTATATAAAGAATTTCATGTAAAAATAAACATCTGTCTAAATAAATATTAAACATGTAATCACATAAATTGTTCCTGGGGTTTGTTCATTAATTTGCTCTTCTTTCTCATCATTTCAGCTTCCAGGAGTGATATTGTGATGGCCCAAACTCCAATCTCCCTGCCTGTTAGCTTTGGAGATCAATTGTCTATCTCTTGCAAGTCTAATCAGAGAATTTTACATAATGATAGAAACACCTATTTGTATTGGTGCCTGAAGAGGCCAGGGCATTCTCTAAAACCATTAATCTACAAGGTTTCCAACAGAATTCCTGGAGTGCCAGACAGGTTCAGTGGCTGTAAGTCAGGCACAGATTTCACACTCAAGATAAGCAAAGCAGAGTCCAAGGACTTGGGTATTTATGACTGCATGCAACATACACATTTTTCTCCCACAGTGATTCAAAGGCTAGCAAAATCACCCTTGCTTAGGGTGATCTAGCTTCTAAGTTACTCATCTATGTGAAACAGAAGCCAAGGGACCTCAGATTATTGATTGCAGCTGAGGGCCTTCTAGCATGAGTTCCTTCACCACAATTCTATACTGTTGTGTTTCTGGCATCATCAGCTGCAATGACAATGACAGTGCATCTGCCTGAAGAGAATGATAAACATGTGTTCTCTCAGCAACCAGAAAAGAGGGGGTAAAAGCTGATTGTAAACTGGATTTGATAAATCCATGTTTTAAGTGTTTGATTAGAGGTATGAGTGACTCTGAAAGATTTGGATGAATTAGACTTGCATGGAAACTGCAACAAAAGCATCTACTGGAGTTTATAAAACCCAGGAATAGCTCAGGAGGTGGTAGAAAAAACAAGAAAATGGGCAAAGTACCTTTTTCCTCAGGGCCTGGTCAAGCAACAGAAAACAACATGACCAAGCTTTGCAAAGGAGGGAAGATGTGTATTGATCCTGAGGCAGCACTGAAGGATGAAAAACTCTGGATGATACATGAAAAAACTAACAATAAAGACTAAATGAGGATCTGTCACCTATTCATCCTACTGTTAATTTAAAAAATTAAACTTTTAATTTAATTTCATAAAATATTTTATTTAAAAATTGAATATAAACTCTTCAGTTTCCCCTTAAAGATACAGGACAGTGAGTGAGTCACAGGTTACATGGAGTCTCACACCAGAAACTTCAATTTCCATGATAAAATCACTATGAATATGTCAACCTATTCAAGCCCTTGACATTAACATGATGTTGCAGGCTTCTTTCTAGAGAGTTATTGTGAAAACTGATGTGGCATTTAGCAGAAAATTAATTTACTATCATCAAACTTCATAGTATTATTTTAAAGAAAGTATGAGTTTCATATTTTCAAATTAGTGCATAAATTATGAAAGCTGTAGTAACAAGAGATACTAAAATTTTGTACCATACATAGAATTTTAACACATACAAGGCACTTTCATTCAAATGCTTACCAACATATTCATTGTGTATTTGTGTGTCTTTTGTATATGGCTATGAGATAGAAATAGACAGAAAGAGGAAGAAAGACAGACCGGCATTGAAGTCAACATCTTGTGCATGTTAACCAAACACTCTATCATTTACTTAACTATCTTGAATTTTGCAGTCTTAAATTGATAAGTGAATTAGTTTAAATGTTGATGGTAATAAATGCACTGTCCATGGCCTCAACACACAATACTTCACGTATTATGTGAAGTATGTGGGTATACTTGATACTTATCATAAGAAAGCTTCCCTCATGTTTCCCCGAAGGTCACAGATGCCTTACCTTGATATTCTTTTCCTTTTTTGCCTTTTAATAGTTGAAAGATTATTTTATTTTTTTGTAATTTTTTATTACTTCAAATTGGGAACAACCTTGCTTCAGATGCCAATCCCTTCTCCCTCTCCCTCCCCTCCTACCCACTTCTCACGCCCTACCCCCAACTACCCCCCTGCCTCATCTACCCCCCAACTACCCACCACCCCATCTAAAGCCCAAGCCATCCACCCTCTACTCCCCAGGCAGAGTAGGGCCCTTGACAGCTTTTTTCAGCATCTAGTGAGATGATCATGTAGTTTTTCTTCTTCAGTTTGTTTATATTGTGAATTACATTGATAGATTTTTGAATGTGGAAGTAACCCTGCATCCAAGGGATGAAGCCTACTTGATCATGGTGGATGATTTTTCTGATATGTTCTTGGATTCGGTTTGCCAGTATTTTATTGAGTATTTTTGTATCTATGTTCATGAGGGATATTGGTATGTAGTTCTCTTCCTTAGTTGTGTCTTTGTGTGGCTTGGGTACCAAGGTAATTATAGCCTCATAAAAAGAGTTTGGCAATGTACCTTCTGCTTCTATTCCATGGAACAACTTGAGGAGTATAGGTATTATCTCTTCTTTGAATTTCTGATATAATTCTGCACTGAAACCATCTGGCCCTGGGCTTTTTGGTTGGGAGACTTTTGATGATTACTTCTATTTCCTTAGAGGTTATAGGTCTATTTAGTTTGCTTATCTGTTCTTCATTCAATTTTGGTAAGTGAAAATTGTCTATTTCCTGTAAATTTTCAAATTTTGGGGGTACAGGTTTTTGAAGTATGACCTGAAGATTCTCTGGATTTCCTCAGTGTCAGTGTCCCCATTTTCATTTCTGATTTTGTTGATTTGCATGTTCTCTCTCTGCCTTTTTGGTTAGTTTGGATAAAGATTTGTCTATCTTGTTGATTTTCATGAAGAACCAACTCTTTGTTACATTAATTCTTTGAATTGTTGTCTTTGTTTCTAATTTATTGATTTCTGCACTCAGATTGATTATTCCTTGGTGTCTACTCCTCCGGGGTGAATTTGCTTCCATTGATTCTAGATCTTTCAGTTGCAATGTCAACTCTCTGGTATGACTATTCTCTAGTTTCTTCATGTGAGCACTTAGAGCTATGAACTTTCCTGTTAGTACTGCAAAAGTGTCCCATAATTTTGGTATGTTGTGTCTTCACTTTCACTGAATTCTAGTAAGTCTTTAATATCTTTCCTTATTTCCTCATTGACCCACGAGTTATGCAATTGCACATTGTTAAATTTCCATGAAATTGTAGGTTTTCTGCAATTTGTGTTGTTCTTGAATTCTAACTTTTAAAGAATGGTGGTCTGATAAGACACAGGAGGTTATTCCAATTTTTTGTACCTTTTGAGGTTTCCTATGCTTCTATGTTGTAGTCAATTTTGAGAAGGTTCCATGTGATGCTGAAAAGAATAGTTATAGCCAGAAACTGGAAGCAGCCTGGATGCCCCTCAACTGAAGAATGGATAGAGAAAATTTGGTACATTTATACAATGGACTACTACTCAGCAGAAAAACAAAAAACAAACAAAAAAAAAACAATGGAAGCTTGAAATTTGCAGGAAAATTGATGGAACTGGAAGAAACCATTCTGAGCAAGGTAACCCAATCACAAAAAGAAAAACATGTTATGTACTCACTCATATGTGGATTTTAGACATAGAATAAAGGATTACCAGCCTACAATCTACACTGCCAAAGAAGGTAATAAACAAGGAGGACCCTAAGAGTTCCCTGGAGAAGAGGAAAGGTTCAAGATCTCCTGAGCAAATTGGGAGCATGGGAAGAGGGGGGAGGGAGCTAGGAGAATGAGAAGGGGAGAATAGGAAGGACACAGAGGACATGAGGCAGCAGAAAGTTTGAGTCAGGGGAAGAGTAGATGATAACAAAAATGGATATATCATAAAAGAGGGAGACATTTTTGGTTTACAGAGAAATCAGGCACTAGGGAATTGTCTGGATATCTACAAAGATGACACCAGCTAATAATCTAAGCATCAGAGGAGAGGATACACAAATGCTCTCCCCTGATTATGAGATTGATGACTGATGATGATTGATGCCATCCTATAGCCTTCATCCAGCAGCTGGTGGAAATAGAAGCAGACACCTACAACTGATCACTGAACTGAACTGGAACCCAGATGCAGAGAAAGACAAGTGAGGAACACAGGGGTCCAGACCAGACTGGTGAAATCCACAGAAACTGCTGACATGAAAATTGGGGAATTCTTGCTCACCAGTCTGATAGCTGGAATACCACCATGGGACTGATCCAGACCCTAGGAACATGGGTTTCTGTGAAGAAACCTCAGAAATCTATGGGACCTCCTGTAGAAGTTCAGTATTTATCCCTAGCATAGGTGTGGAGTTTGGAAGCCCATTCCATATAGAGGAATACCAACTGAGCCAACACACAAGGGGGTGGGCCTAGGCCCTATCCCAAAGGATACAATAGACTCTGATGACACCCTATGGAAGGCCTCACCATCCAGTGGGAGCAGAAAGGATATGTGATAGATAGAGTTTTAGTTGGGGGGGATAGGAGAGGATGGGTGGGAGAAGGGAACTGGAATTGTCATGTAAAACAATCCTGTTTCTAATTCAAATAAAAAAAGTTGAAAAAAAGAAGGCATATTCTTTTGTTTCTGGATGGAAGTTAAATAGATGTCTGTTAATCCCAATTGGGCCATAACTTCTGTAAATGGCCTATTAAAAGAGCTGTGCAGTTTTTGCTTCTAATGCTGAGTCAAGAAACCTCTCTTATAGGAGCCATACCTTTGCTTGTCTCTGGCAAACAGTATACCCGAGAAAATGTTGCTAACAAGAATCTATGCTTGTCTCTGTTCTAATGTATTTTGAATGCCTTTTAAAGTTTTTGTCAGGTTTTATGCAGAATTTTTGTCCATTGTTCATTGTGCAATATGTAGACTGATTTTCTGTCTGCCTGTTCCCCACAACTGCTTTGCCCGAAATAAACACACAGAGAATTATATCATTCATAAATGTTTTGGCTGATAGATCAAGCTTCTTTCTGGCTTTCTCTTAACTATTATACCATTTCCATGTCTTGTCATGGAGGCTGTGACTTACCTGTTATACTCCAGTGTATTACTCTTTTGATAGCTACATTGCATGTTCTTGGAAGCTTCTCTCTGCCTCCTCTTCCCAGCAATCTCCTTGTTTTGCACCCCTTCCTATACCTCTGACCTGACTATTGACCAATCAGTGTTTTATTCATCAACCAATAAGAGGAACATATATATAGAAGGACATTCCCATTCAATCGCCAATTGGTTTAGTAAATCATAAACAACATATCACCACATGGACATTCATCAAGACAGTCTTTCTCCAGGCAGAAGACCAAAACAATGAAAGCAGATTTCTTTATCCACTAGTCTTTGGGTGACTAGTATGTGGAGCATTTTACTCCAATTTTATAGAATGTGTATCACTATGGAAATATAATACATTTCTTATGTACATACCTTACAAACAACCACTATTTTAAAACTTCCAATTAATGACAAAAGGACTTTGTTCTATTATCTAAAGTGTATATTGAGAACTTTGCTTAATATAGTCTTTAAGTTTTAGAATATGGAGGGACACACTATTTACAAATACTCAAAACAAGGTCACAACTATGTTCTTATATACAATGATTCACCTGAATAATAAAACAGATCCCAAAGCAATTACATATTCACTAAAATCTTTTTTTTCGGATTTAAATATTTTCCTCTTTCTGAATGGGGTTACTGTGATTGTTTTTACAATGAGCTACTGCTTCTGTAGCATCTATAGAAGCAGCAACACCCAGATTGATAATACAACTGCCATTGGAAAACAGTGGAAACACAAAAACCCCACAATGAATCATATTAACAGAACTATATGAAATAGTCTACAATTTGTTACAGAAATATGAAACAACTTCAAATTGTATAACTTTTCAAAAATATGCCTAAATACAAGTTCTAATCATATACATGCTTAGGATGATCCAAAGATTAAGTATAACCTGTATTAGCTAATACTTTTCCCAATCTGAACTGTTTTATCTGATGTAACTCAATGTGTGTTGAAAGCACTGAATATAATTCTGTAATCCAATATCATTCATTACTATGTTTAATACATTATCATTAATATTTCCTAATTGGCTTCCAAGTTTAAATTTTTTGTAATGATAAAGTCTGTGATTTTGTAGATCTGGATGGCCTCAAATTGTAGTGAATAATAACCTTTATTGTTGCACTGGGGACTAGCATCTAGGCAGCTCATGGTTTGGAGGAAAGTTGCTGGGGAAACTAAGACCTTTTCATCCGAGACTTTTAGGAAAATGATACTCACATATTCACTTGATCTTGTCTTTATTTATTCATCAGCCAATTCTGATGAACACTCATGGCTGGATACAGATGCGTTCTCACACCCAAACAAAAGCATATTTATCATTGTTACACAAAATATTTCCTCATTCCACGGTCCCCAAAGTTAATCAACATGTCTTACTGCAGGGAGCATCACATGCCTCCCAGACTCTCATCTTTCACTAAGCATTCTGTGCAATCCACAAGTAATACAAGATTCCAAGGTATGACTGTGGTGTCCTGTGACTACAAGGCCCCTTCAGTAAAACCATCTTTGTTCTGCACTAGGAATGCTAAAACTCCTTCTAAGAAATGTCTGTTTATTATAAGTTATGCCAATCTCTATCAAATACAGTGATTTTTGCTAAATTCCTACAGATTACAAGTAACATATTTTTCATTTTCCTTACATAATTAAAAAAGGCATCCCAATATTCCATATACATTTACATTTAAGTAATTTACTACATGTCAACAGAACAAAAGCAGACATAAAGCATCTTTTCACAGAAAACTCTTTTGCTTACTACAGGGCATGTTCCATGGCTACAAAGAAAGTATCAATCAACCTACTGTCTACCTAAAAAGTTAATCTTACAATGAATCATAAAGGAATCACAAACTTAAACTTTTGTACATAAAAGACAATCTGGCAGCTGCACTTTAGGTCTTTTGAGTACATAAACATCTATCACTATTTTCTAATATCAGGAGAATTGAGGACAAGGACAATGAGATCCATGTCTACATCTATTAAGCATTAACAGAATTAGGGCCATTCTCGTTCCTCGGGAATTCAATTACTCTTCTTTAATCATCAGGGTGAGCTATTATCTAAAGCAATTTGTAAGGGGGGAGCTCAAAAGATCTTGGCTGAAAAGCATAACCTTGTATATATCCATATCCATATATCCATACAGAACATATCCATCATGTTCTGTATATTATTAACAATTAAAATGCAGAGTTTAGGGAGGATGTCATCTTCCTAAAACATTCACAGGCAAGAGAGCCCAGAAAAACAGGATATTTCCAATGAGATCAACATATTACCTACAGGCAGTGAGTGCTTTCCCCATACCCAATTCAATCATTCCAGATATCAGAAAAAGATAGCAACAGCAAGCATGTAAGCTCACAGCAGAAGCAAGAGACATTCTGGGGTCTGTGGTATCAGGTGGCCTTGCCTGATGGAGATTTATCCATCAGGGGATTCTTTCCTGGTGACTCCACATCCTGAATTTCAGCAGCCAACTGTATTTATTCAGACATGACCTCTGGCATCAGGGCTTCTGGCATCATAGCATCTGGCAGACCTTGACATCAGGAATTCCTGATTCTAAATTCCAAGTTCTGGTACTATAAGAATGCACCACCATGGCCAGTTCAAGCAATGCTGGAATTGTAATCTAGGATTCCTTTTACATAGTAGGTAAGAAATCCATGGATATTTTGTTTCTTATTTTAGCAAAAGTTGGAGAGCACATACATCTCTTTCTGCACATATTCATATGTGATGCAACATGCATAATTCTTACAAATGCTGTTGATTATTCAAAGGAAGAAACTGTCTCAGATTTGATTCATTATTTTTTGCTGAATGCATTACAATTTGCCACAAATCACTGTCAAATCTTTTGATATTACATTTGGACAAACCCCAATCCCCTCCTTATTTCAAAACTCCTTCCAACAGAGGAGGCAAAAACAAATGAATATCCAGTCAGAATCACCAGCTTTTTTTTTCATCAAACACTGTACACTAAGGACAACAGAAGTTTCAACTTTCTGATACATTTGGCTTGCAGCATTTTCTCCTAGCACTTTACTTACCCACTGTTTGTTAATGGAGACTGGAGAGCCCAACAATTCCTTATGATGCAGATGGAGAAAGCCTATTCTAGATCTCGGATGCTGAGGAATGATCTTCCTGGATAAGGTAGGTAAATGTGACACCTACTTCCTTTTCCCTTCATCCATTGTAATCCGGTGCACAGCAGATGTAGCAGCTGGATTACACATTCTTTTAACTGAATGGAGGATGCTGTTCAACATCTTAGAGTTCCCAAATTTGGGAATATAAAGGCCATATGAAGAAATCATGTGAATAAGTCAGAAAAACATGTTAAGCTAATTCAGCTGACATCCAAATCTCCAAACTGTTCTCAAAGGATCATTATAAAGTGTGTTATGTCAATGATGTGACAATTCATTAGCTGTTGAAAAGTCTCTTTTGTTCATTTTTCCAATCTGGAATATTTCTAGGGGTATAAATCTATGAAAATGATAATTTTTCCTTGTTTTTTGTCTTTGGAAGATTATCCACACTTTCTTATATTTGGGGCCATGAAGGAATTGACGTGAACCAGTGTGAGTATGAACTTCATGACCTCCAAAGCCTCTTGTCACTGTTGTGGGAAGGATCTGTACATTCTCCACAGTAAATAACAAGCACTTTAATGTGTGGTTTCCCAGTATCCATTAGTCTATATGTAGACAGTACTCCATTGGCCTAATACATGATATTAGAATAAGGCAAACCCTATTAGTGACAATGTATTTTCCCACTGAATTATCTTATCATTTTACACACTTTCATAGATAATACATTATGCATGCCATGGAGATATAACCAGCAGTCTAAGAATTATGCTGTAGTTTGACTGTATTTTTATTTTCTCTATGACAATGGCATGCATTAGAAAATAGTCTTTTAGAGGAGTATTTTGGTATACGTATGTCTTTATTCAGATAAACACAAGCTAGAGAGTGTGCCCTGAGGCAGCAGGGTAGGGAGCCCAGAAAAGAGACTGCTCCCACGTCTGTCTCCTCCTTAAGAATTCCCCACACGAGGACATGAACCTCCCCTGACCACGCCTTCATGGGTGTAGCCAAGCACGCCTGTAGCGGCTCATAGGAGGTGGGGCTACAGTGTCTCCCTAGAGAGTATGAGCATAACAACTTTGGTGTGGACTGGAAATGACCCACATTTTTGGTATCATATCTTATGACCAATAATAACTGTGGGATATTCTGAGTTTGTGACTTCATGAAGGAAGTAAAGGTAGTTGTTGTTTGTAGTCAGCTGAAAGCACTATGACACTGTGTCATTCCAGTGATGAAAGTGTTGTCTTCATTCTCAGAGAATAAAACAGAAGATTAGATTCTCTATTGATGATACTCAGGTGTGGGACAGGTATAGCAGATATAAAAATTGACTTCCACAGCTTTCCTGACACGGGATGTGAACAGCAATGCTTTCAGTTCTGCTTGTATGTAGAGAACAAATACACTCCATATAATCACTGAGTGGATGACTGTTCTCTGCCATATAATGAGATGTTGCAAAGGTGAAAATCAGTATGTGGTTGGAGTGAGTTAATTCTTTTTGGTTGATTTTAATATTTTCCCCACTGCCCTTCCTTCCTCCACTTTCACCTTTTGCCATTCCTCTTCCCCCCATGCTGGGCTGGGTTGAGTCTTTAGACCAGATAATGCAAAGGGTGTATGTTTGCAATGGGCCATAAGATAACTAAAATTATAATTTTCAAGGGTTCCTTAGGAATATTGCTCAGCAGTTAATAGCTTTTTGTACTATCAGAGGAGTGGCTTATCTTTTGGTACCCACATGGTGGTTTGAAACCATTCTGTTTTCAGGGGATATGTCACCATCTTCTGACATCTTTGGGAAACAGACATAATGATGTTGCACAAATAGAAAAATGGACATATACACAAAAACCCCAACACTTAAACCTTTTATAATTTTCATTAATATTCTGATTAGTACACAAATAAATAACTTTGCCAGACTAACTGTATTTTTTCAAGGCAGGTGCTGCCAGCTTCGAAATAAATTAACATTTTAATGGATTCTCAATGTTTGTGAGAATGATGTTATTGCTTTAACAAAACATGTACATGAAGTATCAATATATGAAATATCTTCATATTAGTGAGTGGAATTAGGGCAGAGTGCACAGATATTAACTCTATTGCATACTCTGATATATCCCTCAATGAAAAATCTATGGCCACAAACATCAGAGCATACATTTGGGAAAAAGCAAAACACCAAAACAAAAAAGTGATCTGTATTCCCCCTCTCTGTCGCTTTCTCTCTTTCTTTCTTTCTTTCTTTCTTTCTTTCTTCTATCTATCTATCTATCTATCTCATGTGTGAGCATTATATGTTCAGTCTCATCATGACATCCCATTCACTTGTTTATCTGTGAACCTACAGTTTATACCTATTTTATAAAATAGAACAAATAAGTTAGAAAATATACCACATTTCTAGAATTTTCTTAATTATTTCATTCACAAAATTTCTACATAAATCCTAGACTGGGTTTATCAACTTTTGAAAGTCCATGAATATTAGTTGCATTGCATGGAGTTCATATGCCAATTTGGGAAAATATATATTTAAGTGTCTCATTGGCATGGAAAGAATTCCTGCTGATAAAGAGCAATTGTTTTACTTGAAGAGGACCTTGGTTTAATTCTGAGAGTCCACATGGCAGCCCACAGCTATCTTCAACTTCAGTTCCAGAGCATCCAGCACCCTCCTCTAGCCTCTAAGAGCACTGGGTATGCACACTATACACTTACATACATGCAGGCAAAACAATCATGTGTTAGAAGGTATTGTTAAATTGTTTCACATTATGAACACAGTTGTATTCTCTGTGCATCTGTATCCTCTTTAATGCACAAGGCCTATTCTGGCTTCATCAGGGTATGTGGAACTTCATTTTTTTTCTTTTTCCTTATTCTTCTCTCACACAATGCATACTGACCACATCCTCCAAGCAGGGCCCCAACTCCCCTCTATCCCAGATATACTGCTCCTCCATTTCCCTTCAGGAAAGAGCAGAACCCCCAGGATTATCAACCAAATAGCAAATAACAAGCTGAGATAAAACTAGGCACAAACCTTTATGTTAAGGCTTAATCAACCTAGTATGATGAGAAGTTTCCCAAGGTCAGGGAAAAGCGTCAGAGATATCCCCACTCCCATTGTTAGGAGTCCTGCAAAAACCCAAGCTAAACAGCCAAAACATATTTTCAGGAGACCATGTACAAACTCACACAGGCTTCCTGATTGCTGATTCAGTATCTGTGAGCTCCTATGAGCCTTGCTAAGTTGATTCTCTGGGCTGTGTTCTTGGGGTGTCATTGAACACTCTGGCTGCTACAATACTTCTACTTTTTCCTTCTTCAGAGGGGTTTCCCAAACATCACCTAATATTTGGCTATGTCTCAGAATCTGCTCCCATCAGTTCTGAAGGAAGCCACTCTGGTGACGATTGTGCAAGGAGCTGATTTATAAGTGTATCAGAATAACAGTTGAAATCATTTCATTGACATTTTTTCTTGACAGTCTTACTTAGTTCTACCTTAGGTGTCTGGCCTACCCATCTTCCAGTATCTAGCCATCCTAACAGTGTCAGGCCTGGGCGCCCTTTTGTGGCATTAGCCTCAAATTATCACTCAGTGTTGATCAACAACATAAGCTTTTTACTACCATTGCCCAAGTAAATTTT
This sequence comes from Cricetulus griseus, assembly GCF_003668045.3. Classification (NCBI taxonomy): domain Eukaryota; kingdom Metazoa; phylum Chordata; class Mammalia; order Rodentia; family Cricetidae; genus Cricetulus; species Cricetulus griseus. Next base: position 193,621 of record NW_023276986.1, on the reverse strand, counting down.
GCAATCAGGACTGGTTGTGGCTGAAAGGTTTTGTGTCTGGACTAGTCCCACCACTGGAAACCTGGCCTTGTTAGACAAAATGGCCTGTTTATGCTCTACAACTTACATTAGTTGTTTTCCTTGATGGGTTCACGATCATAAGTTCAACCCACTGCAGTAGGTTTCCACATTATTCTCTCTTCTCTTTCCCTGCATACTTACCCTCCCAAATTGACCCTTCCTGTTTCCATCCCCACCTGACCCCAGTACAGCACAAATACACTATATTTCTTCTTCATGGAATATTGATGCATTACCAGTAGAGCCCTCCTTGTTACTTAATCTTTCTGAGTCTGTGGATTCTAGCATGATTATCATTTAATAAAAAGCAATTGTCCACCTGTAAGTGAACATATGCCGTGTTTACTTTTCTGGGCCTGACATACCTCAAGTAGGATATTTTTGTCTCTAATTCCATCCATTTGTCTTCAAATTTTTTGTCAGTTTTCTTAACCTCTGAGTAACATTCCATTGTATAAATGTATCCCATTTTCTTTTTTTTTTCTGCAAAGGTATCCTTAGTTTGTTTCCCATTTCTGGCTGTCCTGGATAAACCCACTAAGAACATAGTTGAACATGTGGTCTTGTGGTGTGATGGAGTATCTTTTGTGTAAGCATACAAATGTTATAGTTGGATATTGAGATAGATAACTCCCAATTTTCTGACCACCTGTGCTGTTTATTTCCCTAGTGGTTTATAGTTTCCACACTCACCAGCAATGGAGGAGGGTTCTCCTTGCTCCTCATCCTCAGCAGCATGAATTGAAACTTGTGTCACTGATCTTAGTAATTCTGACAGGTATCACATGGAATCTTAGACATTCTCACAGTTGTAAAATGGAATCTCACAGTCCTTTTGAATTGTAACCCCCCACACCCAATGGCTAAGGGAAATGATCATTTCTTTAAATGGGTCTCAGCCATTTTAGATTTCTTCACTGAGGATTCTCTGTTTAGACCTATACTCCATTTTCAATTAAATTATTTAGTTTTTTTGAAGTCTAGTTTCTTGAATTGTTTATATATTTTAGATATTAGCACTCTCTTAGAGTTGGAGTTGGTGAAAATATTTTCCTATTCTTTAAGCTGCAATTTTGACATATTAAATAGTATCCTTTGCCTTATCACTTTCATGAAAGCCCATTAAATAACTGTTAATCATAGTGCCTGGTCTATCAGTGTTTTGTTTAGGAAGATGTCACTTAAGCCAAAGCATTCAAAGCTATTCCCTAATTTCTCTTCTTTTAAGTTCAGTATAGGTGGATATCGTTTGGGTAGACAAACATGGATCTCGTTGCATGTTTCTACCTGCAGGCATGCAATTTAGGCAGTACCATTCACTGAAGATGCTTTCTTTTTTTCCAGTGTGGACTGGTGACTTCTTTATCAAATACTTTGTGTTCATGGGTATGCGAATTTATGTCTTGGTCTTTGATTTTATCCCGTTTATCAAAGTGTCTATATATTTGATAATACCATGTAGTTTTTATTACTATAGGTCTGTTTTCCAATTTGACCTTAGGGATGGTAATGAATCTGGAAGTTCTTTTATTGTTCAAAATTGTTTTATCTATCTTTGATTTTCCATTTTTAATGGAAAATGTATCACATATTCTATATCCCTTCTTCTGCTGTGGGATATCTAGATTGTTTATAATTTCTAGCTATCATGAAAAGAAAAGCAATGGACCTGGTTGAACAACTATATCCATGATAGTGTCCTTTGTGTGTATATGCTCAAGAGTCATGAATCTGGATCTTTGGGTAGAAACATTCTCATCATACTGAGAAACCACAAAATTTATTTTCATTGTGACTGTAAAAGGTTGCACTTCAATTAGCAATGAATGAGTGCTCCCCATAACTTCATAAACTTGGCCACATGTGTTCTCACATATTTTTATTGATCTTAGACTTTCTGTCCAGTATTAAATTAAATCTCAAATTAGTTTGATTTTCATTGCCCAGAACTTGATGATGTTGAAAATTTAAAGTGGTTCTCACGTGCTTGAGTTTCCACTTTTCAGAATTCTCTGTTTATTTTTGTATGCCTTTTTAAATGGGATATTTGTATTCTTGTCATCAACTTTTTTGAATTCTTTCTATATTTTGAATATTGGCCTTCAAGAAAATGTTTAGTTGCTAAAAGAACTTTACCCATTCTGTAGGATGCCTCTTTGGCTGAATGAGTATAACCTTTGCCACTCAGAATGATTTTGTTTAGTTAGTTCCCATTTATTCTTTATTGAATTAAGATCCCATGGTGATGGTGGATGACCTGTTCAGGATGCATTTTTCATACCAGTGAGTTCAAGGATATTCCCACTTTCTCTCCTGTTATCTCTAGTATATCTGTTTTATGTTTCAGTATTTGATCTGGAGTTTAGTCTATGTAAGATTATAATTATGAATCTATTCAGATTATTCTAAATGCAGCTATCCATCTTGATCATCACCATTTGTTGAACATGTGACATTTACCCATGATTATTTTTTTCTGTTTCTTTATTGCTTATTTCATTTTACATTCCAACTGCAGTCTTCCCTCCCACCCCTTTCCATGCCTCACAAGCCAAAATCATTCTCCACAGATACTTTCATGGATAATAAAAAAACACAAATGGTGGATATGCTCAGAAATAGTGCCATCAGAAAATCAGGCTTTTCATGACAGAGAGGTCAATGGCCATATGTACCATTGGAAAGACAATTTAAGAATGACAGCTGAGAAATAGAGCCTTAAATTCAATGAAATGCCTATCCTCTGTAGCCTCACACTACTGTGCTTCAGACCAAAGAATTAGGCAGTGAGAGTTCAGTGCATACCTCAGGTGTCTTCCCATCAGAGATTCATATCTAATGGTGATATAGACCTCATTTAGCAAGGCTATGGGGGATATTGTCACCAGAGTGCACATTGATGGAGATAACTTATTTAGCAAGGTGATAAGGTATCCTGCCTTCTGAATGTTTTAAGCTGTTCTCAGTGCAGATTTCTTGTGTCAAGAGCTCGATCCCTCACATTACAGCTTGGAGATTCTTCTCTCAACACTACAGTGTGTTAATTGTTTACTAGGTACTTATTCACTGGATGGTCTGGATGATGACTTTTCATTTAGCTATATATTTTTGATCTATAGAACATATAGTAGGACATGCTTCATAACTGGATCTATTTATGCCACAAGAACTGTGGACTCTTAATAGCCTGCCTTGTTTTCTGGCTCAGATTACTGCACACAATTAGTTCACTTTCACCTCAGAGAAGGTTCAAACTACAATAAAGATTTTTTGTAGAAAGAAACTTTACAGCTTGCACAAGGTCAGAGTCACAGATGCTACCAAGATTACTAAGAAAAACATTCTTTAATTGTTCACTTGACAATCTTTTAACAATAGATCTGCTTTTTAAAGTTGCCACTGGGCACTGTGTTATCCCCTGTGTGGTCATGGTTATGCTCCTATGGCCTTGGGCTTTTGTGCTGTCATGGTATGTAGCTTAGCCCCTTATCACTTCATCTAGAAATGTGCTTTTGACCAATGAGATAAATTTCTTTATCACTTAAAGTCTCCGAAGATGAAGAATTTTTAGACTAAAAGAACATAGAAGAAGCATGGAGGAGGAAGAAGTAGTACATGATTATTGGAGTAGAAACAGAATAATAGAGAGCATGGCCCTCAGATTGTGTGGGAAGCTTCTATAGAAATCTTTTTAACCCCTCCTTCACTCCTAAGAAGAATTTCAGCCTTGGGGCCCTGAGTAGAAGCTGGAGCAGGTCTCTTAGCCCTTATACCACTGGTATGCTATCTTCAGAGATACTAACTGGAATCTAAAAAAAATCACTTGAAGGCTGGGTGTTGGTGGCACACACCTTTAATCCCAGCACTTGGCAGGCAGAGGCAGGCAGATTTCAGTGAGTTCCAAGCCAGCCTGGTCTCCAGAGCGAGTGCCAGAGAAACCCTGTCTTGAAAATCCAAAAAAAAAAAATCACTTCACATCTACCACATGCTGTCCTACAGCTTAGTATGCTACTAGCCATGATCTGTAAACATTGAGAACCAAAGTCATATTTCCAGATCCACTAAGTTACACATTCAAATGTAGTTTGTTTTTTAACTGAATTTTCATGCCCACTCATATGCACTGGGGGATACAGAAAACAACATCTTGAGTCTTTAACTCACCATCCCCATACCTAGAAGATTCTAGCAAAAGAACTGGGAAAAAATTACAAAGTACTCTCTTTTAATTTTTTCTATATTTTTATCTTTATTCTGTTTTACTTTATTTTATTTTTACCAGCTTTTTTCTTTTATTGAAAAAGTTTTTAATATAATATATCCTACCTCTACTTCTCTAAGTTCCTCCTCACTTTACCTCTCATTCAGAGCCACCCCATTTCATTGTCTCATCAGAAAACAAACATCTAAGAAATAATGTTAAAATATAATAAATCATAAGATAAAGCAAATGAACTGGAATAGTACAAAACAATTAAACAGGAGAAAAGCCCAAGGACAGGCACAGAAAACATACAAATGCAGAGACCAATTGGTTCATACACTTAGGAATCTGATAAGAACCCAAAACCACAATCCATAGTATATACACAGAACCTTTGGGATAAAATAGATAAATATGTAGAAGTTTATGAGACAAGGAATCTCCAAATATGCCATTGAGTTCCTTTTCTGTCTACCATCAACCTACCCTTAAGATAGTTTATTTCATGAGTAAGACTTCCATGGAGAAAGCTACCTTTTCTTTTTCTTTTTTGAAATTAGAGAGAAGCTTCTTTTACATGTCAATCCCAGTTCCCTCTCCCTCCGCTACTCCCCTGTTCCCCACTGCCACCCTATCTCATTCCATTTCTGCTCCCCAGGGAGGGTGAGGCTTTCCATGGTGGATCTTCAAAGTCTGTCATATCATTTTGGGCAGGGCCAATACCCTCCCTGGTGTGTTTAAGCTGAGAGAGTATCCCTCTACATGGATTGGGCTCCCAAAATCCATTCATGTACTTGGGACAAATACTGATCCACTTACCAGAGGACTCATACATTAGTCAGAACTATAAACTGACATTGACATTCAGGGAGTATGGAGCAGCCCCATGATGTTGTCCCAGCTATCAGTCTGGGGTCCTTGTGCTCCCCTTGTTCTGGTCGGCTGTTTCTGTGGGTTTGTGCAGCCTGCCCTTGACCCTTTTCCTCATCACTCCTCCCTCTCTCCAACTGGATTCCATAGTTCAGCTCAGTGTTTATCCGTGGGTGTCTGTTTCTGCTTCCATTATCTACTAGATAAAAGCTGTAGGATGCCATATAAGGTAGTCATAAATCTCATTATCAGAAAAGGGCATTTAAGGTAGTCTCTCCACTATTGCTTAGATTGTTAGTTTTTTAACTAGTTTTTAACAAGTTGGCATCAACCTTGTAGATCTCTAGACATTTCCCTAGTTCCAGAATTCTCGTTAAATCAGTCATGGCTCCCTCTATTAGGGTGTCTCTTTTCTGGCTCTCCTCAATTCTTCCCCTTACTAGATCTTCCTGTTGTCTCATGTCTTCCTCTCCCCTCCTCTTCTTTTCTCTTTCTTCTAGCCCCCTCTCCCATACCCCATGCTCCCAATTAGTATGGGAGATCTTGTCCATTTCTCTTTCTCCAAGGGACCAAGTATGTCACTCTTAGGGTCCTACCTATTTCCTAGATTCTCTGTTGGTGTGGATTGTAGGCAGGTATTCCTTCTGTATGTATAAAATCCATATATGAGTGAGTACGTAGCATTTTTGTCTTTTTGTGACTGGTTTACCTGACTCCGGATGGTTTCTTCTAGTTCTATCCATTTGCCTGCAAAATTCAAGATTCCATTGTTTTTGTTTTTGTTTTTTCCTGCTGAGTAGTACAATATTGTGTAAATGTACCACATTTTCTCCATCTGTTCTTCAGTCGAAGGACATCTAGGTTGCTATCAGGTTCTTGCTATTACAAATGAATCTGCAATGAATGTGGGTGATAGACCAATATCCCTCATGAACATTGATGAAAAAAATACTCAATAAAATACTGGTAAATCCAATAAACATCAGAAAAATAATCCACCATGATCAAGTATGTTTCATCCCAGGAATGCAGCAATTGTTCAACCTATAAAAACCCATCAATGTAATCCAAAATATAAAGAAACTGTGAAAGAAAAATCACATGATTTTCCCACTAGATGCCGAAAAGCCTTTGAAAAATCCAACACTACTTCATGATAAATATATTCGAGAGTACAGTAATAACAGGAACATACCTAAACTTAATAAAAGCAATATACAATAAACTAACAGCCCACATCAAACAAAATGGAGAAAAACTCAATCCAATTCCTCTAAGATCAGGAGCAAGACAAGGCTGTTCTCTCTATATATACCTCTTCAATATCATACTTGAATTTCTACCTGAAACAATTAGACAACAAAGGGAGATCAAGGGGATTAACTCAGAAAAATCAGTAGTCCTATTGTATACAGATGATAAATGGACTGAGAATGAAATCAGAGAAACATCACCCTTTACAATTGCCACAAACAACATAAAATACCTTAGGTAGCACTAAGCATACAAGCGAAAGACCTGTATAGCAAGAACTTTGAATCTTTAAAGAAAGAGATTAAAGAAGATACCAGAAAATGGAAAGATCTCCAATGCTCGATGCATAGCTAGGGTCAAGGTAGTAAACATGGCAATCTTGGTAAAAGCAATCTACGGATTCAATGCAATCCCCATCTAAAACCTAGTACAATTCTTCACAGACCTTGAAGGAACAATTGTCAACTTTATATGGGCAAACAAAAGACTCATGTTAGCCAAAACGATCATGTATAAAAACATGAATGTCCAGAGTTATCTCCATCCCTGACTTCAATCTCTATTATAGAGATATTGTTCTGAAAATAGCTTGGTATTGGCACAAAAATAGACAGGTAGAAAAATGTGATTGAATTAAACCCTAATATTAATCCACGTACCTATAAACATCTGATTTTGACAAGAAGGTAAAATTATACAATGAAAGAAAAACATCTTTAACAAATGGTGCTGGTATAACTTGATGCTGATATATATGAAGATAAAGGATATTTGGAAACTCAGACCTCTGAAATTTTGCAACAATGGCCAAGCCTATGGATTGTACATTTCTGAACCACCCCAAAGAGGATGTAAATGTAAGATATCCAAATCCTTGCATTTTTTAATTCATAAAATTTGAATTACATAATCTCCTCAGCATGGTAAATTGTGGGATGTTTTCAGGAATACTCAGAGATTTAAATTTGAGAAAGAATAAGTGATTCCACATGAGCTTGCACCAAGAATAAAATGTAAGGTGCTATGCTTTCAGAAAGCAGCGATTTTATTAAATAGGTGCATTAGATTGTTCACACTGCTCAGCCTTTTATGCAGAAAATTATGGACAAATGTCTATTAGCCATGGATAGTGCATCAAGTGACTAGCAGAGGAAGACACAATAAACTCAGAGAATGGACTGGGCTGCCATTCTAATGACGATCTCAGTATTTAAAACAAAAAAACAAAGGATCATTGACATACCTTGCAACCCAACAGAAATACTTGCAGATGGGAGAAAATGGCACAATGCACAATGTTTTCCTGTCATGCTATAGGAAATATATTATTTATATATATATGTCATGTATTATAACTATATATCCAATTTAGTTTGATGTATTTTAATTGCTAGCTTATAGATGAAACTTCTCTGTATTGTGGACTAGTTTACAAATAATAAATAAATAAATAAATAGTCAATCATGATTGATATTAATGAACCTCTGACCCATCTTTTGGAGGACTAGACTTTATCCTGTTGTATCAGTTAATGAGCAGTTCTTGCCAGTTTTATATTTGAGCTTCTGTAAGTCCAAATTGGATGACAAATATTTCTGTCTACTAGAAAATATAATATTTTATAATATTATTCTTCTCATTTTAAACAAATGTCATGTCACTTTAAAAACATTTATTGTTTTCTTTCATATATGTAATAGTTAGGTTTAGGTTTCACTTTTTAACACATAATACTACTGGTATGTATCCTAACCACATATACCTTATTTTATTTTATTCAGCTTTCTGTTTTGCTGTTCAGTGGATATCTCCATGTGGCATTTCATACATTTTCCTTGAATTAATAATGAGCAAAGGAAAGTAGTATCTCCAAATATGGTTTTACATTGTAATAATGATAAAATTTATGATTTCTATGAATGTTCATTAAAATGCAATCAATGACAAATGTCTTTATTAGAAGTATACTTTTATATTGCTGTTGTAATCTAGGCTACCTGGCCCCAACTCTCACCTACCTGAGAATGGCAGTTGTATATTCCTTGGCCATTTAAAAGAAAAACTCCACTCACTTATTTTTTCTCTTTCAATATCAGGAATATTGGGCAAGGGGGAGCTTGGTGGATTCCATGGCTGGCAAGGGACAAACATGCCAGGCAGAGGGAGCTTAAGTGAGAAGTTTTATTAGATGGAAACGGAGGAGGGAAGAAAGAAGAGAGGGAGGGGGGACAGAGAGAGAGAGAGAGAGAGAGAGAGAGAGAGAGAGAGAGAGAGAGGAGAGACAGGAAAAGTGCTTTCTGCCCCTTCAGAGGAACAGCATGGAAGAGAGAAGGAAAGTGGGTGTGTAGCTTTCCATTTCAAGGGTCATGGTACATACACCTGCCATGCACAGGTGGGTGAGAGTCAGAGTCATGTTTGCCTGGATTACAACAATCCCTCCACAGATAATAGGCTATAAGAAGCCAGCTCATGTCATGGGGATAATTACTGTTTTCACTTGCAATGGCCTCATAAACTGCCCAAGGCCCATAAATTCAGGGGCCTTATTTAAGTCTTATACAGCTGTCAGTCTGGAGTCAGTAAGCTCCCCCTTACTCAAGTCAGCTATTTCTGTGGGTTTCCCCAACATAGTCTTGACTCATTTGCTCATATTACCACTCCTTCTCTCTCTACAACTGGACCCAAGGAATTTAGCTCAGTGCTTAGCTGTGGGTCTCTTCTTCTGCTTCCATCAGTTACTGGATGAAGGCTCTATGATGGCAAATAAGGTCATCAATCTAATTATAGGGTAAGGGTAGTTAAGGTACCCTCTCCACTATTGCTTAGATTCTTAGCTGGAGTAATGCTTGTGGATTCATAGGAATTTCCTTAATGCCAGGAATCTCATTAACCTCATAATGGTTACCTCTATCAAGGTATCTCTTTATTTTGTTCTCCCTTTCTACCCTTTCTCCGACTCAACCTTGGGAATCCCTTATGTTCTCTTATACACTCATCTTCTCCTGTCCCCTTTCCTCTTCCCCTACCATTCCATTTTGTTAAAGTGATCCTGTCTGTTTATCCTTCTGTGGGGGAGGGTCCATGTATGTCTCTTTTAGGGTCCTCCTTATTTCCTGGATTCTCTGGGGTTGTGTATTGCAGTCTGGTTATGTTTTTGCTTTAAATAATGTTAGTCATTTTATCTGAGTCCCAAACACAAAATTCATAATTTACCATATAAATCAAATAATTAAACAGATTTGTATATAGGACCTAATTTTCTCATTTAAAAATTGTATGTTCTAGGTCTCTTGGTTTCAATTAATTTATACTTTGGGAATAAAGTGTTCAATATTTATTAGAATTTTGTATATTTTTATATCATCTAGTATAATGGTTGCCATCCAATAACAGCCCTTCTAAACCATGTTAAGTTAACAAAATTTTCAAGTACTATTTAATACCATCGTGGGTTTGTGTTTGTAGGAATTAACATTCCCCCCAATTTGGTTAGAGTTCACCAGCTGACTGACTTTGCTATCTAGATCTGACACTGCACCACAGTATCAAGTGACAATCTCCAAATAAGACTCAGAGGACTGGGATAATGAAAATGTGAGTCTACTTTTGTTCCCTAGGTGGAATGCTCAATTTTGATGACTATAGAACCTAGAGGTCTATAAGGAGGATAGATTCTCATTAAAAACTAACAAGAGCTGGGTGGTGGTACATGCCTTTAATCCCAGCACTCAGGAGGCAGTTCAAGGCTGGTCTCCAGAGTGAGTGCCAGGATCGGATCCAAAGCTACACAGAGAAACTCTGTCTTGAAAAAAACCAAAAAAATAATAAATAATCTAACAAGAATCTAACAGAATTCAGTTTTCTGTATGGAGAAGACTCTTAACAGGGTGAGTCTTAATAATACTCAAAAAAAAAGAAGAAAACCTGATATTGACTGCTTTCATTGTTTCCTAAGGTCTTAAGACAGCCTTTCTCTTAAGAAGCCTATCTTCCTCATTGAGTATAAGAGCCATGTAATAACTCTGGAGATCTGTTCTGGGTGGCATTTTATTGTTGTGCTAAATACCATGAACAAAAGCAACCAGGAGAGCAAAGGTCAGGTTACAGTTCCACTTCACAGTCTATCATGAAGGAAATTCAGGGCTATAATGCAAGCAAGGAAGTTACTAGGAGGCAGAAACAAATGCAGCAACAATGGCAGATATTTACTGGATTACTCCACATGGTTTGCTCAATATGCTTTATTATACAGCCCACCATCACCTACCCAGGATTAGCACAGTCTAGCCTGAGGTGGGACTTCCTGTATCTAATATTAATCAAGACAATAACACACAGACTTGCTTAGAGGTGGAAATGATGGAAACTTTTTTTAATGTTTTAAGAACTAGAGTTCTTTCAACCAAATGTCACCATCTTTTGTCAAATTCACACACACACACACACACACACACACACACACATTAGCCAGGACCAATGCTTTCACAAGATTTTAACAACATATTCCCTAGAATTCTAAATTCTATTTCTGAGATATAAACATTCTCTCTTATCAACTGTGTACACACTATCTTTTTGTTTGTGAGAAAGAGCCTTATCTATTTTTAACTGCATGTATATGGGTTGGTGTCTCTCTGTGTGTAAGTACACTTGCAGGAAGGTGCCCATAGAAAACACAAAGGTATGTTGGAGTCTCTGGAACTAGATTATAGAAAACAGTGAGCACATTTATACTGATGAACCTCAGGTCTTCTGAAAGAACAGAATGCAATCTTAACTGCTGATCAACCAATCAAGCTCCCAAGACCGTTTCTGTAAAAACATCATACTAAAGCCATTTCACTGTATAAACTGGTATGATGTCTCAATGAAAAAAGTGCTTCTGACCAAGATAACTACTTGAGATTTTCCTAGACCAACATCATAGAAAAGGACTGACTCCCATTCCTTGTCTTCTGAAATTGATGTGCATGCCATGGAATGAACATATCTGTACACATATCCATACAAAACATAATAAATAAATAAAAATATCAAAAGATCATTTCAATAGTGTATATTTGTGATATAAAATGTTATATGTATCTAACTCATATAGTTATGTTGGAAAACACCCATGAAATATCATTTACCACAAACACCAGAGGCCTCTCAGTCACTTTCAGTGTCCTTAAACCACACATCCCAGAAAAATTATTTTTAGTATCCATTGTCTTTATAATTTCATAATAATCACTTAATATACACATTTCTGGTATTTTTACTTATCTTGTGGAGACAAATTTATTAAACACAGGAAATCAGCTCCTAAGTTCTATATATGAAATTCTTAAAAAGAAATCTATTTCTCTGTAAAACTGATGAATGGGGAGGAAATGAATAGTCATTCAAAACACAGCGATTCACTGTCTACATGCACCTTCATTTTCAGTCCTTCCAGTTTTTCTGTAATACATAACTTATTGTGTTACTGGGGTTGTTCTAATGTACAGTTTTAGCTTGGTCTTTTCTCAAGTGCCACATTTTTTATGTATTGTCATTCCTGGCATAGAAGAGTGTTTATGTGCTTTTTGCAATAATGAGAAGCCTGCATAACCCTTGCCTGTATCTATAATGCACCACTCACCTAGGCCTTTGCATAATGCTCCCTTGAGAATCCCCATACTTCCTTGTCTCAGATAAAAGCACAGATATTTTCTTGTGTTGACTAATCAGTCTCCTAAGGCTGCCTCCTCAAAATGAAGTTGCCTGTTCAACTATTGGTGCTGCTTTTGTTCTGGATACCTGGTGAGGACAGAGGGAAGTGAGATTGGAGAATGGAAAGAGAGGATGATCTCTGAGTATTACTGATGATTACAAGTGTTCTGTCCATATATGAAAGAACAGATATTATTATCCAGGGTGGGACATGTGAGTTCATATTTGTGAATGGATGATTATAGATGGGAGAAAATCTGTACTTTAATTAAGAGTGTGACACAGATGAACTGTCGTATAAATTATGCCTGTAAACCCTGGAAGGATTTCAATTCACATGTTTTATCAAAAGAGGTATTGTTGTATACAAAATATTGTATGTAATTGTAAAAAGTGTATAGTTTGTAAAAATAAGCATCTATTGAAATAAATATCAACAATGATTATTCATTAAATTTCTTTGTAACTTTGCACTACTTTCTCAATATTTCAGCTTCAATCAGTGATGCTGTGATGACCCAAACTCCACTCTCCATGCCTGTCAGCTTTGGAGATTCAGTTTCTATCTCTTGCAAGTCTAGCCAGAGCCTTGTACATAGTAATGGAAACACCTATATGAATTGGCTCCTGCAGAAACCAGGCCAGTCTCCAGAGCTCCTGATCTACAAGGTTTCCAATCGATTTTCTGGGGTGCCAGACAGATTCAGTGGAAGTGGCTCAGGGACAGACTTCACACTCAAGATCAGCAGAGTGGATCCAGAGGATTTAGGAATTTATTACTGCTTGCAACATACACATATTCCTCACACAGTGATTCAGACCCTAACAAAAACAACTTCCTTGCTTGATGTGGCCCAGCTGCAAAATATATTACTCATCTGAGTGAAAGAGATGCTGAGGAACTCCAGATTAATTTCTGTAGGTGAAAGCCTTTGAGCATGAGCGGCTACACCTCAAGATTTATGCATTTCTGGCCTCATAGGATGCAATAGCAATGGTATTGCATCTGCCTCAAGAGAATGGTGAACAGCGGCCTTCTCAACAACCAGAAATGATGGGATAAAGCTGAGTGAAAATTGGATTTGGGAAATGCATATTTCAAGCATTTAATATGATGTATGTGTGGCTATGAAAAATCTGAATAATTTAGACTGACATGGGAGTTGCAAAACAGCACCTGCTAGAGATTGTCAAAACTAGGAATCCATCTCTAACGGTTGTAGAGGAAGTAGGAGTGTGGGTCTTATGCCTTTTGCAGCAGGGCCTGGTCAAGCAACAGAAGCCAACATCACTAAGATTTTCAGATAAGGGGTGATATATATATGTATCCTAACATATGTATCCTAAGGCAGCAATGAGAGATGAAAACACTGATTGCCCCATGAAAGAACTAAATAGTAAGGGTTAGATGAAGGCCTGTCAAGGTGTACACAAAACTAACCATTTTATTTCATTTAAACTGATTATTTTCCCCTCAAAAATACAGGGCAGTAAGTGAATCAAAGGTTATATGGACCCTCACACTAGGATTTTATGATTAGATCAATGATATAATCACTATGTTAAGGTCAAGGTGTCCATATCCTTGACCGGAATATGATGTTGAAGCCCTTTGTTTCTAGGGAAAAAAATAAATTACTGCCATCAAACTATAGAAAGAGAGTATGAATTTTATATTTTCAAATAAATGCATAAATTCTGAATGAGAATACAGTAGGAAAAGAAATTGAAATAATGTACATTATAAAGATTTTAGCATTTTCTATACAATATAGAATATGTATATTCTAGAATATATTCTATATTTTAAAGAATATATATAGAATATATTATAGAATATTATATATATATATATATATATATATATATATATATATCAAGGCACATTCATTTAAATGGTTACCCCTAATCTCATTGTGTTCTGTCTGTCTGTCTCTCTCTCTGTAAGTGTGTAGTTTTATTTGTGTGTGTGTATGTATATTCTATAATATATTCTATATTGTATATATATATATATATTATATATATATATATATATATATATATATATATACAAGGCACATTCATTTAAATAGTTACCCCTAATCTCATTGTGTTCTGTCTGTCTGTCTGTCTGTCTCTCTCTGTAAGTGTGTAGTTTTATTTGTGTGTGTGAATTTCATTCGTGTGTGTGTGTGTGTGTGTGTGTGTGTGTGTGTGTGTGTGTAAGAGAACGAGTAGGGTTGGGAGGAAATTAACACATACTGCCATGTGCCAAGCACTACCACTTAGCTAAGTATGTTGCTCTTTACAATATTAATGTATAAGATAGTCTCAAGTATTGATGGCAATAAATGCACTGCTCATGAACTTAACATTCAAAATTTCACATATTAAGTGAAATATGTGGGTACATATGGTACAGATTCTAAGAATGCTTCAAACATGTCTCCCAGAAGGTCACTGATGCCTTTTCTTGCATTTCTTCATTTTTGTTTATGTTGAAAATGTAATTTAATCTCACACTTCTCTCCTCCCTTTCCTCCTTCCAAACTTCCTTATTCTCATTCATATTCATAGCTTTTTATCTATATATTTGAATATATATTCCTAAACTAACATTTAATCAATATAATGTTACATATAAATATGTTTTTCTAACTGATCTTTTGGCAGTGGATAACTAATTGTTATTTTCTTTCCATCAGAATGACCACCCCTCCTGCTCCATGAATTGCTCAGTTGCCTATAATTTTCATGTCAGGTTCAGGATCTTGGGTTTCCCCAATGCATTTTGGCACTTTCATTCATGCATTTTTACTTCTGGTCACATTTAAGGCGTAATATTGAGACTTTATGGGTATAGCTGCTGATGTTCTAGGAGATACAATCTCACAACAAAGTTTCTGATCCTTTGGTTCTTATAATATTTCGTGGTCTCTTTATCAGTGTTACCTGATTCTTAAGTATGGGCATGTTTAATAGTTGTATCCACTGGAACTGACCTTACAACTCTGCATTTTTATTAGTTATAGTTTTCATTAGTGATCACTGCCATTTGCAAAAGAGTTTCCTTGATGAGGGGATAAACACCATAATTATCTGTAGGTACAAGGACAAATAGTTACTATGGCTGCCATAGATGAAAGATATATAGCAAAGAAAACCCAAACAGAGTAAGGTAGATGACTCAGCTGAAAAGTACAGGTTAGTTATGACAGAGCCTGTTTTTATTAAAAATCCCAACTCTGTTTTTGGTGGTTCTAGATAATATAGTGCTTACTCTCACCTAGTATGTCATGAAATGGAATTTTAAAAGAAGACATTTTGTCACCTGTAGCACATAAAAGCATCAAAGGAGTATATTCAGTCTTTTTTTTTTAACTTCTGGGATTACAATCCATGTCCTAACTGAAATAGTAGCAAAGTAAGAATGAATTACAACTGAAATTGATCACATTACAATAGCATGTTTTCAAAGAATAATATTGATGTTGCCCATTTGGCTCAACACAAGAATTGTAGAAAAATTTGCACACTCCTTATCTGCCATAGGATAGCTAGGGTCACAGGCCCTGGGTGCCTTACTGAGATGAATCCTCCTGTCAGTTGTTTCAAGTTTAACCAAATTCCTCAAAATTTTCATGTGTCTGAGCATCATCTACTGATCTGAACACTTTTAATGAGCTATTCCAACCTTGTTGCTCTTGCTCCCAGATAAGGAAGGGTGACAACATTGTATCAAGTATTCTACAGTGACCAGTGCTGCCTGATTCTCCACATAATTTCTGCTGTACCATATTTCTAGATTATATTGCAGTCTGAAGTCTATAGATTTTAGACATAGAGTAAGGATTACCAGCCTACAATCCACACTGCCAGAGAAGCTAATAAACATGGAGGTCCCTTAGAAAGACTTACAGGGTCCCCTGGAGAAGGGGAGAGGTTCAAGATCTGCTGAGCATATTGGGAGCATGGGAAGATGGGGGAGGGAGCTAGGAGAATGAGAAGGGGAGAGGAAGAGGGATGCCGAGGACATGAGAGAGCAGAAAATATGAGTCAGGGGAAGAATACATGATAACAAGAATAGAGATATCATAATAGGGGGAGACATTTTTGGTTTACAGAGAAATCAGGCATTAGGGAATGTCTGGAGAGCTACAAAGATGGCACTCGCTAACTATCTCAGCAATGGAGGAGTGGCTACATTAAATGCTCTCCTCTGATTATGAGATTTATTTATTTATTTATTTATTTATTTATTTACTTACTTATTTATCCCTAGCATAGGTGTGGACTTTGGGAGCTTAGTCCATATAGAGGAATACTCCCTGAGCCAAGACACACGGGGGTGGGCCTAGGACCTACCCCAAAGGAAACAAAAGACTCTGATGGCACACTATGGAAGGCTCACCATCCAGGGGAAGCAGAAAAGATATGTGACAGATAAGGTTTTAGTTGGGGGAGTGGTAGGGGAAGAAGGGTGGGAGAAGGGAAATGGGATTGTCATGTAAAACAATCCTGTTTCTAATTCAAATAAAAAAGTTTGAAAAAAGATTTTACAACTTATTACAGTCAAGATTATTATGAACTTCCCCCCAAATTGATAAAGTCATAACAGAAACCCACAAAGGAAGAATATATTTCTGATTGGGGTACCCAGTCATTCCTCTGTGTCTGCTGAGCTTATGCTCTGACCTGCCTGCAACAGAATAATAGTTACTCTGGATTCCTTACTTCCTTTCATTTGTTGCTCTGCAAATGGCCGATGTTACATTCTATTACATTCTCTTTTTCTAACTATTTTATATCATGGCTGTGTCCCTAATTGAGGAATTTATACAAGTTTATGGGTTACTGCTTAACATTAGTCTTGAAAACACCAGAAGCATCTATGTAATGACACTCTTCCTAGAATAGCCATCTAAGTTCCTGAAAATTGTGAAAAAGAAGATACCTGTATATTAGGTAAAATGAGACATTTTAAAGATTCCTGTGTATAAATGTCATTTCTCTTTTTTTGATTACTCTGTGGCTTAATAAGTTTATATAATATGTTGAAAATTATATCTACTGTCTTTCCCTCTCATAATTACTAACTCTGCTGGAAGTATTGCTCTGAGATACTAATTTTCTATTACATTTTCCTCAATTGGTAACTTTATTAAACTAATTGGAAGTCAAAAGCATAAGATTCAATATCTGCAGAACTTCGGAAGCCGAGGCAGGCAGATCTCTGTAAGTTCCAAACCAACCTGATCTACAAGAGCTAGTTCTAGACAGTCTCCAAAGCCAAAGAGAAACCCTGTCTCAAAAAAAAGATTCAATATCTTCATGTATCTGCATATGGATGCATGGCCTGGTACCATGGTAAGGGACACCAAATCCCGAAAAGGGTGTTAGAGGGACTCAAGTACATCAGAAGAGCAATACTGCATTTTCTGGAAATGCGTCAGAGCAACAGACTTTAGAGGCTTTCAACCTTAGACCAGCTGTCTAATTGAACATGAGAGAATCCCAATCTCTAATATCTACTTTCTGGAAATAACAGACATTTTTATTAGTAAATTTTCTGTTAATAACTAAAATCACTGAATTTTTATAAAAAGAGTTTTAAAAGGAAGGACTTATTTGAATCCTGTTATTAGAGGTTTAACATTCATCATAATCTGGCAGGTTCTTTGTAACCCCTCATTTAATACCACAGAGAGACAGAGAGACAAGGCAACAGCCCTGCCCTCAGGACTGTGACTCACATCAGGGAACTTGGTTTTCCTCAGTGGAAACTACCAAGTCCTGTCCTGGTTGCTCTAGAGAAAGCAGAGGAAACACTGCTACAAGTACCTAATGCTGTTCTTAGCATGCACATACTTGGAACTCTCCCCTCATGTCACTCTTCTATTGCATTAAAGGCTTCACACACCCTATTCTGTAGATTCTGGAAGAATTCCAAGAAGCTGAACTTATAGAGGCCCTGCATCACTACTTGATGTGACTACAAGACAAGGGAAGTGGGTCACATGGTTTGGGCACAAGCACTGTCAAAATGTCAGAGGGTACTTTGAAAACTGGATTTTGTCCAGAGCAGATCCAATGTCACAATTCTTGGTCCTTGGTTGCCAGGTGAGCCAAACACCTTTATTAGAGAAGTCCATGGACAACATCTTGGAGAACTACTTGACCAGCATCTGCCAAAACAAGACAGGAGTGTCAGGCACCCTGAAGTGCTCCAAACATAGCCAGTCCTGCCTGCCAAGAAGAATCCCTCTGTTTAGGTCTTACAGGAACACTCAGAGTCCAGCTAAAGGGCTAAATAGCTTCTTTTGTAGTCTTTCCAGTATCTCTCACAAATGTTCAACACTGCCATTGTATCACAAATAGCAAGAAGGTATGTGAACAAATGAGGGAAGTTATTTTCCAATAAAGTTTTCCTGCCAGAAAATAATGATTCTCTCCACTGGACTTTGTTAATTTACCACATGACTTTAGATAATTTTTTTTAATTTTGATGCTACTTACAATAAGATTGTCTTATTGACTGGAAGTGCTTTTTTTTTGTTTTTATAAAGTGAAGTAGAATTTCATGCTAGATCAGAGCTCTGTTCCTTCTAGTCCAAGATTCAATCCTCTAGTATTAGGTGGAGAGTGTTTCCACATGCTCTCCTGCCATGTATGGACATTTTCTTTTACTCCATTGATGCCCACATACCACTATCTTTTTTTTTATCAACCATATACAGAAAATGTGTTCCATACAATATTTGTCCCAAGTTCTCTGTGTTCATGTGCTTAACACACACTTCTTGGAAACTATATCCCTGATTAGTTTCACCAAAGGAATGAAGGAAAATTATTGAGTCAAAAGTAGATTTGATATGGGATCACGTGGGGTTCTGTTACCCTTTGTAACACAGAACCTCAGCATGTTTATGAGGTACAGCACACAATGAGGAATTATCTGGTCTCCATAGGAGATCTCTTTTAGGCCATCAGCCTTAGGGTATAAATATTCAATAGGAGGACGTCTTTTCACATATGGATTCCTTGTTCTTAAACACTCATACTTCTACTCCCAAGATCTTTTCTGCCACTCTTGAGCAAACTCTATATCAAGAAGTAGATTTGCCAATGTTCCATAAGTTGAAGATCTTAAAGTACTCAACATGGGTATTTCCCTGTCATTCACTCAGAACTTCATTCACTCAGGGCTTACTCTGTTTTATGTCATTGCTTTTTATCATTGTGAACTGTTGGGGTGTCACACACTTTAACCAGGTATTAATAACTGGTTTTTGTTAGGAATTAGAAGGTATGTACCACAAAGAGATTCATACCTTTGTTCAGCAGCATATATTCTTGCATAGCTGAACACTTGCTGAGAACACCAACTTCTGGGGAAAAAGTGTTGTGGTTAACAGAAGGAGTCATGAACAGCCTCACAGGAGCATGTGAGTCATTTGGACAGACATTCATCATGAACACAGGGCTAAAAATGTAGCATATACTTTTTCAGACATAGAGACAGAAAACCTGTCATGCTGATGCTCTCAGAAGAGAGAAGTGAGAAAGAACATTAAACAAAGAAGGATTTCAGCCAGTTATTAGAAGACAATACGTTGGCAGTGGCATATGCTTTTATGGCTAGTCCATACTGGGAAGATTTAACAGTTTAACATATATTAAAATTATTCATATAATTTTATTTTTTGAAAATGTAAAAGGATATTTTTATGTAATCAATAACTAAACATACCAATCATTATTATACTTTTACATTCCTCAATACTGATTGGTGTATAGAGGGTTGCTAGAGCAGAGAATTCTGGGAATTAGGTCAAAGAACTCTCAGACATAAAGAATATGTACATGACCAAATGAAGATGACTTCTAAACATATAACAGTTTTTAGAAATGCTTTTTTGGGGGCTGGAGAGATGGCTCAGAGGTTAAGAGCACTGACTGTTCTTCCATAGGTCCTGAGTTCAATTCCCAGCAACCACATGGTGGCTCATAACCATCTGTTATGAAATCTGGTGACCTCTTCTAGTGGAAGCAGAATGTTGTATACATAATAAATAAATATTTAAAAAATGTTTTTGTGAAAGATGAAGAAACATGGAAGACTAGCTAGATATCTATGTCACTAACCATGCAGGAGAAAAAGAAATTCAACTTCAGGACAGCAGAGCCAGCCTGTCCTCTGACTGTTTTTTGTAGTGAACCTGACAATACTCTGATCCGGCCCACAACATTGAGTCTTGAGGCACTTGCAGTATCAGTTCCTGAGGAGAAAGAGCCCTGCAGCTGTGCACCCATCATCTAGGCCCTGCTGATTTGCATGTAACATCCTACTGCCCCGAGAACTTCTTAATAGGCTGGTCACACCCTGTCCAGGAGTCAGTCCCAATCAGAACACAGCACAGACATGAGGGTTCCTAGTCATCGCCTGTGGCTGCTGTTGCTTTAGATCCCAGGTATTAAGGACAGAAGTGCTTTTCTCAGTGTGGTCA
This sequence comes from Cricetulus griseus, assembly GCF_003668045.3. Taxonomy (NCBI): domain Eukaryota; kingdom Metazoa; phylum Chordata; class Mammalia; order Rodentia; family Cricetidae; genus Cricetulus; species Cricetulus griseus. The sequence continues at coordinate 173,046 of NW_023276986.1, read as the reverse complement.
GTATTGTCCAGTTTGTGGGGAAACTCCTATGAACTGACATTTGCAGATAGTATTATACATCTTTTTGTTTTTCTTTCTTCCCTAAATGCCAGGTTCCAGATGTCACATTCAGATGACTCAGTCTCCAGCCTCCCTTTCTGCATCTCTAGGAAACAGTGTCACCATCACCTGCCAGGCAAGTCAGAGTATTAATAACTGGTTAGCATGGTATCCACAGAAAACAGGGAAAGCTCCTAAACTCCTGATCTGTGCTGCATGCAACTTGGCAAACAGGGTGCCATTGAGGTCCAGTGGCAGTGGATCTGTCACAGAGTATTCTCTCAAGATCAGCAGTCTGTGGCTTGAAGATTTTGCAACTTATTACTGTCAACAGGGTAGCACTTTACCTCCCACAGTGATTCAAGCCATGACATAAACTACAAGGGAAGCAGAATTGAGAGCCCAAGAAGTGAGAGCCCAGGCTTCCCAATTGTTGTTTTTGGTGTCTCCAGCTGCTAGGACTGTTTTTCTTTGTTCAGATATAAAGGTCAATGTGACACTTTTTGTACAGGGATCAGGAAAATTTTCTCAATGTCCTAAATCTCTGTCCTCTTCCATAACCCCAATGTTAAAAACACAGGAATTATTCCTATGGCTCACACGAGAAAAGTAACTTTTCCTGAGCAACAGAGTTGTAACAGCTGAAATTCAGACAACACAGATGTTAACACACACTAACACCTATACATTTATCCACACACATCTCTAAGCATACAGGCCAACAAAGCTGGAGTTTTCTTTGCAAGAAAATGTTTATCTAGTTAGAATATTAGAATACTGAGGAGGCAGCCTGGGAAGAGGGCTTAGAGATTAAGATGACTGGCTACTTTTCTAGACCTGGATTTGATTTCCAGCAACCACATGACTGCTAGTAATTGTCTGTAACTCCAATTCCAGTGTATCTGAGCAACTGTGATATCCTGTGAGGGTATTTTATTCATACGGTATACATATGCAGATAAAATACCAATACAAAATAAAAACAAGGAAATCTTAAATATTTGAAAATCTTAAGGGAATAGTATTTCAAAAAATTGATACTGGGAACAAATTATTTTTGAATGTAGAGTCCATCATTATTATTTTTATTTTTATTACTCTTTTCCTGTAACTAAGGCTTCTAGATTACTTGGTCCTCAGTTATGCTATCAAGTTTCATAACATATGCATGGAGATGAGGAAGGTGTCTTCAATTAACAGTTTATTCATTTCTTTCCTGACTAGGAGTTTAAGTTTCTTAGTTACTTTTCCAATGCTGTGACATGACACCAGGGCCAAGACAATTTATAGAAGAAATAATTTAATTTGAGTTCTTATGGTTGCATGGTGTGGTACAATGACCAACATGGCAGTAAGAATGACAGCTGGTGAAGAGTCATTACCGTGGAACAGTAGCTCCGAGGTTTCACATTTATCTCTAAGTAGGAACCAGTGTAGAGCAAGGGAGAGATAACTGGGAATGAATTGAGATTTTGAAACTTCAAACCCACCTTTGGGTTGTTACACAGAGAAACCCTTTCTTCAGAAAACAAAAACAAAAAGCAAACATTGGGCCAAGTATCACAACAAGTGATTTTATGGGGGACATTCTCATTTAAAACCCCATAGCATGTAAGATTTCCAAGGTAGAACACTGTAGGGAGGACTGAGTCAGAATGGGGCAGGTGTAGGTGGGGACAGCTTATCTTGGACCTAACTGGGCTTGAGTTAGAGATGCAGTCCTTTCCAAATAAAACACTTATCAACCTGGAAACACAATTTCATCAAAATTCATGCACGCCAATGCACAAACAAAACAATCAAATCATTCCAACCGATGGATTCATAGCAGCCTTTACATGGCTAAATATACCTGGAAAGAAATGATAATTAGGAGTAGTTGAAAAATCAAGCCTAAAACTTACTTCATCTACTAAACAGTGTTCTTAAAAATAGGTTTTTTATAGAAAACCTCTTATTTACTGGCCTATGCATATACATGACATATTGTGCATATGATTACAATGAGATGCATCATGGGAAAAGGATATGAACACTTAACAATGTATATCAATCGAAAAATGCAGTCATATACATAGGGTCTTTCAGAAGCCAATACCTTCTCCTTCTGGATGAATTATGTATTGAGTAATTTCATACAAGTACTATATCTTTGTTCAAGTTTCTATTGCTGTGCAGAGACACCATGACCATGGCAAATGCTATAAAGGAAAATATTTAATGAAGGCTGGCTTACAGTTTCAGAGTTTAAATTCTATTTTCTTCATGATGGGAAGCATAGAAGCATGCAGGCAGAAAAGCACTGAAGAATAAGCTGAGATTTGTACACCTTGCTCCACAGGCAGAAAATCAACTCTCTTTGTCCCACACTGAGCTTACGTAGAGCATAGGATACCTCAAAGACCATCAGCATACTGACATACTTCTTATAACCAGTCCACTCCTACTCTAAGATAGTCATAACTCCTAATAATGTCACATCCTATGAGGCACATTTTCTTTCAAAGCACCACAATCCAGTCCCTGACCCACATAGGATTGTAGCCATATCATAATGGAAAAATGCATTCAGTATAACTTCAAAAATACTCATAGTCTAAAATGGTCTCAAACTTGTTTAACAGTCAAAGTCTATCATGCAACCTCTTAACTATAATTTCCTATAAAATATTAAAAAAGAAGATAATATACTTCCAATGTAAAATGGCACAGGTTATACATTGCCATTTCAAAATGTAGGGAAGGGAGCAGAGTAAGGAAATACTAGACCATAATGAGACCAAAGACCAGCTGGTCAAGCTCTAAATCTGCATCCTCATTCCTGATGTAAAAATGCTCTTCAGGTTTCCAACTCCTTTCAGTTTTTCTGACTGCAACACACTTCTTTCTCTTGGGGTGGTTCCATTCAAATTTATCAGCTCTCCTCGGCAGATATTTCATTGCTTTGGCAGCTCCAACATCTTGAGGTCTCCATGGCATTCCAGGTTTCTCCTTCACAGCTTCACACAATGGTCTCTCAAGGCTTCCATTCAGGAATACTCTTGGCACATGCCTAACATAATCAGCTTTCATTAATTGTGAAAGAAGATGACAGAGTAAATCTCAAAGCAGCCCAGTACAGACTCTGTCATAAGGTTAATCATGTTCAAGTTTATAAAGATTTATAATATTATAGGCAACCTGAGCTTAGAAAGTTACGAAATGTACAGATTGAGGACAAAAACGTCACAAGGAAATAGAATAAAGTCGTATGGTAAAGGAAATAAACAGATTGAGAAATGGAATAAAGGGAGTGGTGAGCTCAGGGAAACATCCCACACAGCTAATCTTCCAATTTGTGAAAAGCAATTAAAGCAAAACTCAGAACTAGGTGTGGTGGTGCAAGATTTAATCTCACCACTGCTGCTCAGTGTTCCTCATGCTTCACCTCCTGTGTAGGAAAAATGGAGGTCCAGAGTTACCCCAGTTAAGCCATTAATTAAAAGACTCTTTGCTTTTCCATCTGACATGGTCTCTTGGTGGTTTTGGACATTCAGAGTATGGGAACAACAATACTCAGTTGGCCATTTTGGGGAAATTCTTAAATTTCCGCCTACACCGCATTCATTGCCATATCATTAAATTTACAGAACATCCTTTAGGGCAGGTTTTAAAATGAAAGTAAAGCACTTCTGTAAGTGCTTTTGCAATGCAATACAAGAACCGGAATGCAGAAGCAAACAAGACTCTGTGGAGAAAGTAAATGTGTTTTAAAATCCAACTGGCCCATGTTTTACCCCCAGGTATTCTGCCTCTTCCTTTCTTTCATTTTTTATCTAATTCTACTTAATATTGTTTTCAGGTGTACCCTAGGTTGCCTCTTTTTATGGATATATTTGTCATGGCTGTACTGAATCTTAATTTCACCTATACTCTTGTCACACATCTTAACACCACTTGTGTTAAACAATCAGGAATAAGGGACCTGAAAAATGAGGTATTGAGTGAAAATACAGAGATATCAAATAAAATAAAAAAAACAGAAGATGAGCAATAAAGAAGACAAAAACAATAGTAGGGTCAGAAAGTATTTTATGAGATGATGCCATGCAAGTTTATTAAGAAGTACAATATAATATAAACCATTTGCAGGGGTAAAACCAACCACCATTGATCAGTGACCCACAGAGCCAAAACAAAATAATAGAAGAAAGCTTTCCCTAGCTAAAGAAGACATACCTATGAAAGTACAAGAAGCTTACAGAACACAAAATAGGCTTGACCAAAAAATCTCTCCTTGCCATATAATAAACAAAATACTAAATATACAGAATAAAGAAAGAATATAAAGAGCTGCAAAAGAAAAAGGCAAGGTAACAAATAAAGTCAGACCTGTCAGAATTGCAATTGACTTCTCAATCGAAACTCTGAAAGTCAGAAGGTCCTGGACAGACATTCTTCAGACACTAAGAGACTACAAATGCTGGCAAAGACTACCGTACCCAGCAAAATTCTCAATTATACTTCCTCATTTTGTGGTGACCATCAAGCATAAGCTTATTTTAGCTGTTACTTCATAACTGTAATTTTGTAGAAGGGCAGTGTCACAGTTTCTAAGACGATGGAAGATATGTTTTCCTATGGTCATGACTCACATGTTGAGAAGCACTACTCTAAGTGCTAGTAATTACTGACTCCTTTCACATTAAAAAATAATTTTTTTGATATTACAACCCTAAAACATACATATAAATAGCATACATACTGAGCAGGATGCATTTATGTGTGTAGGAATATGCATATACAAGCGTTTAACAGTAATTAATAAAGTAGATGTCATAAATTTTCTAAGTTCTCATTAGAAGAGCATGAACTCCTTTTCTTGACCTGATCGTAGTCATGCAAGCCTAATCTTAGTGTCCTGTAGATGCTTCAAATCAGTGATTCTGCATTCTTTCCACTCATAGCACAATCTAATATCTCCAGAAACGGAGGTTCTCCCTCTAACAAGTGCTCATCCAAATTTTGAATGCTCCATGGTCTCTGGGATAGTTTACCACCATTAAATCTTTCATAGCTACCAGAGAACCCAGATATCTCTAGTTATGTTATGTTTAGGTCAGCAGAGACCAAGAAACATCAGTGGAGAAGAATATAGGAAGGACCACAGAGATTCTGCGAATGCTTGCTGAAGTCAGAACAGACTCAGTATGATGTCCTCATATGAGTGTCATGATATTGAATATTCAGAGTGGATGACAATGAGATTTGGGAACAGGACACAGTTCATACAGGCGTGAGTTCATGCCTAGGTGAGCATTCATATGGTCCATAGATCTCAGTCTTATGCAGTTCTTGGTTACAGGTAGTACCCATTCCTGAAATTCAAGTGGAAATTCTAAGAATATGATATCTGTCCAAAGTAAGTAAATAAATAAAATGTCAAATACACACTGAACTTTGTATTAAGGAGACCATCTCTCTGAAAGATAAAATAGCTATGTCAATTTTGTCACTTGAATTTCCTAAAACACAGTATTTCACTAAATACTATCTATCTACCTACTTGCTGTCACTCTACTGCTCCATCAGTTTTACAGGTTAAGTACTCACATGCTCACTAAGAGCCCAGCACTTCTCTGTTAGGCCCAAGACTATTTCTAACTCATCTACTGTGTAACTGTCCCCTGCTGGTCTGCTTTTTCTCTTCTGTCTTTCCGCATTCACTTCTGGTTATTTTCACTATAGATTGATTTCCTCCACAGATCTATCCCTCTACATCACATCTATAGGCTAATAGCCACTCTTATATTCTACTTCATTTTCATAGTCCATTGCTGGAGTTGTCTTTCTTTTCAGCCACACCTGTTGGCTATTCACGTTTCCAACACTCCACGGCTCTGCATCATTCACTATGGGTTACTTCATAATTTAAATATCCCACCTACAGACATATTTCCCTTCTTGTCTCTAACCACATTTTATTTGCAGATATATAATCATTATATTTGTTGTGAATCCACCTATTGTTATCTATCTGTTATGTGTATACCTGTTTAAACTATCAATGAGAAACTTTTTAAATCTATTATCTTGTGGAATGTGAGGAAATATTTGCCACTTAGAAAAGTTGCTAACTGAAACTCTAGAAAGCAGAAGAGATACTGAGATGTTGTTAACATTAAGACTATCCACTAAAGTTTTAGAGTCATTTATCTTTAAGACAAATTTGCAAATCAAGAATTCATGATTTGTGCCTCTGGAGATGAGGCTTCATGGTTAAGGGTACTTGTTCTTGCATAGCACTGAGTTTGGTTCCCAGAAACCACATGGTGTCTGACAACCATCCACAATCCTAGTTCTACAGGATATGATGCTATTTTCTCTCCTGCAAGAGAACTAAGCATGAAGGTGGTGGACATGCATGTCTGCAAATATAATGTAACAGAAATAAACCTAAATTAAAAATAAATAATGTATAATTTGTACACACATCTGGTAATTCTATATTATTTATAGTGTGAAGATATTAGATCCCTTCAAACAGAATAATTAATTGAGAAGGCAATGAAGATGCAAAGTAAATAAACAAACCAGAGGAACAAGTGTTGGCTTGTCATCCTCCACAGGGTGGCTATAGGCCACACTCCAGAAGCTTAGTCTAAACCTTCCTCTTCATTATACTGATGCTCTGGGGTCACGGGTAGTCTAAACTAATCTGTGGGCTTCTATTTTGAGTTGTATTTCAGTCATCCCCTTTATTCTCTGTAATGGTATTTTTGCTTGTTGATTTACAATGTAAGACTCATGCATCCCACCGCCACAAATTTTGCTTGGATATTTGTTGACTGATTTACATATGCCCCAATTGCTCAGCACATCTGTTCAGAATTTAGAAGCCAAGTTTTTTTGTTTTAAGTGAAATCTGAGATGTATCATACAGTCAGAGGCAGAAAAATGGACTCACACACCTTGCTCTGGGTATCTGATAAAGAATTTAAAATGGCTACAATCTCAGGAGTTATATTAAAGATGTAAAGGTAAGCACAGGAAAGAATAGGATACACTGAGTACTTCCCACATGAATACAAGAAAATACTAACAATGTTATTATAATGACTTCTTTTTTTTATTAGTTCAAATTAGGAACAAGCTTGTTTCACATTTCGATCCCTTCTCCCTCTCCCTCCACTCATCCCCATCCCTCCTCCCCCACCCCTGACCTAACCCCCACCTCATCCACTCTCCACTCCCAAGGCAGGCTAGGGCCCTCAAAAGGGGCTCCACAAAGTCCACCACATCATCCTGGGCTGGGCCTGGGCCCTTCCCCATGTGTCCAGGGCAAGAGTGCATCCCTTCATGAGGGATCGGCTCCCAAAGTCCCTTCTTACACCAGGGAAAAATACTAATCCACTACCAGGGGCCCCCTGGAGTGCAGAGCTCTCCTCATTTACATCCATGTCCAGGGATCTGGATAATGACGTCTTAAATGAAAAATTTTGATGTTTATATTTTAAGGTGTTTCTGTGTATACAAGGAACCAATATCTCTTCCTAATTACAGTCACCTGTGAAAAAAATGACAAGCCATATCCAGCTTCCCTGGCTATTTCAAAATGATAGCAGGCAGCCAGTAGCTGAAGATCCAGAAATATTCTCTTATGTGAATGGAAACAGTTGAACTAGTGTGCCGGGCACCAGCAGAATGTAGGACAGTCTCCTAAGCTGCACCACTGAGGGTGGATGCTCATACTATGGTAGACAGTAATACATTGCAACATCATCAAGTTATTGATAAAGTGAGAATAATCTTCCCTAGCTATACTCCCACTGAACTTTTGTGGAACTCTAGATAGCAGGTTAGATGCATGCTTGATCAATATCCTAGGATTCTTCCCTGGTTTCTTTTGAAATCAAGTTAAATAATTATTAATACCATTACTTGCCCAGCAGTTGATGGTAACATGGTCTCTTGAAGATGTGAATAATTGGGGCTGGGTCATCTGTATGTCACATCTCACACCTGAGAACAGAAATATACAGAAAATATGTTATGTTATGTATATCACAGGAAAAACACACAAAGAACCAGGCAGCACTGACCACAGTGCTTTAAGAAAATCGCCATCCTTATTTATGACCCAGAACAACACCAACCCAAGAATCTCAATAGGGCCAACCATGTCTATAATGTGTCCAGATTGCAGCAAACTCTTGGCTATAATATATTTTTCATGGGAGTGTGATATGCTCTGCATGTAAAAATCTCCGAGAACTGAACAGAGTGGAGCACATCTACAGGGCCAACACTACTCAGTAACTTAAAAAGAGCCTCAGGGCTATCGGTGTCTCCAGCAAAATCATTGATGTTCAAATTTTTTTTCTACAAAGAATATGTTGCTGTCTGGATTCCATAATGAACTGCCACTTTGTTCTGTAAAACAAAAATGCAATTTTCATTAATTTGAAAATCAGTACCATCTTTCTCTGTACTGTTCCAATAAGCACAGACACTATTCAATATGGAACAATTCCACAATGATTGGAAGTTTACAGACTTTCTTCATGGTGCCTGTGAAACTTCTTGGTCACTTAGTCACTTTTTCTTCCATATCCCTGACGTGCTTGATGTGAAATATATACCATACTAACAACCTCAGCCATAAAAAGTGCAGTGACACATATTTTCCTTTGAAAGTCATCACCATTATATCATTTATATATCAAAGCAATTTATCTCACTCAATCTCTGATTGATCTGTCACACTACTTTTGTAGTGGTCAAACAAAGCCATGGATTTTCTTTATTTTTCACCTCTGTTTCTGTTTATAGCCACCTAGTCCACATGGCTCCTAAATACCATAGACATTTTTATTTTATTTATTGCCCAGCATATTTTACCAATTGATTATTATAAATTTCATGGAGTGCACTCAATCACATTAGCTTTTTGTTCTTCCAAGTTCCACCCTCCAACCCTTTCATCTCTCCCCAAGTAAGAAAAAAATGCACCAAGTCTAATTTGTGTTTTGTTTATAGTCATTGGAGCATTGTCAAACTCCCAGTGTTTAGCACGTTAAAGATAACTGAGTCCCTCCTTGGCCCCTGCAAGAAGCTATCACCTGTGAAGAGCTACACTTCAGCTCTTTGTCATAATTTTTAAGGACTCTTTAAGGACTCTCTTCAATGGCTTCCTGTCTGTACTGTTTCAATTGGGGGATTGTTGAACTGTCATGGAGGCTTCCAATGTCTCTTATTTTCAATTACTGGTCTTCAGTAGTTGATACCACTGCAAAAGAAGCTTTTTTGTCCATAATAACTGCAACACACAGACAATAGAATCAGCATAGTCTCCTGTGAAAGCTCTGATGATGCACCTCAGCATGTTCTCCAGTGTAACAAGAACCACAAACACCAACATGGCTTCTGGTGGCAGCATGGACCATGGGCATCAACATAGACTTCAGCATCAATGTGGCCTCATACAGCACAGGAGGTGGTCCACATTGTCACTGATTTCCATATTGGCATCCCATGGTCTATGCTGCTACTGAAGGCCATGTTTATGTCTGTGATCCCTTTTGTCTTGGAGGTGTTAGTTTTCATCTTAAACCCTCATAAAAGATGAGAGCATTCATATTTCCCAAATCAAGAGATTCTTCTTTAGCATTTCTACCCAGACCTAAGAACCTATACTAACTCCAAGGAAGGCTTAGGCAATTGTGCTTCATAAATAGAAAGTCAGGCATCTATTCAAGGTCACAAACAGGGGCCACTGTTTCTTCTCACCATGTCCCCTTGTGAAATGTAGGTATAAAACTTAAACTCATCATAAAAATAACCAACAAATTATCATAAGTCTAAATAAACAGAGAAATCCTGTGAATTCCCTAGAGAAAAAAGAAGAAAATCTTGATGCTTTTGGTAAATAATTTCTTTCTCCATTCATTTATTTAGCTCATAAATAAAGTCATGCAAAATTATGATACATAATACAGTATGTTCACAATGGAATGGCTAAATTAAACCAATTGACATGTTATATCACACAAATTCATCATTTTTGTTTTGAGAACATTTAAAGTATACTCTCTCACAGCTTTTAAACTATAGCATATTGTTATCAACCATATTTATCATGCTCTCAGTAGACCTCAAGACATCACAGAGTCCCTGCCTCTTGTCCAACTGCAATTTTATATCCTTAAATATTTCCCCATTGTTAAAAGACCCACATTGAAGCCTAATAGCCACAATTCTGCTCTCTGCTCTCATAAGTACATCATTTCTAGGTTACACATAAAATTGAAATTGTGTGACATTTGTCTTCCAGTGTGTCACTTATCATTTTTTTGGCAAGCATATAACTTTACTACTTACTAAACATGAAATCAAATTTACATGCACAGGTGAGCACTCACTGAAACACCTTGGATTCATCACATATTTGAGTTTTTAAATACACACACACACACACACACACACACACACACACACATATATATATATATATATATATATATATATATATATATATCTCAATAATGGCAATATGTTATGAATCAATAGCAGCAACAGCTTTTCCAGGTTCTGCAGTCATTTGAACAAAATTGTAGAGATATCCAGCACACTCCATTTAAAAAAAAAACAACAAAAATATAGTAACAGAACTGTGCTGTTTTCTGGGATTTTGTTTTTTACTTTAATGTTGTTGGTGGTAAATGATAATTTTTAAATAAAATTCCAAAGTCATACTACACTGCAGTAGAGATGATGAAATATCTGAGTTATACTACATTAAAATCTACAATTTGATAGTAAAGCAAAAATCAAAAATAAATTATAATGTTTAAATATGAAAGTGTTCTTTGTGTCGTTGAATGTATTCTTAAACTGCTGTCTAGCAATCTTTTTCTCCAATTGGTGCAGGTGGAACCTGAGCCTCTGAGGATCCCTCTTCCTCCACTCATTACAGATTCGGCTTGTAGCTCTGCTGGTCATTCTTCTTCCAGAAGCAGCTGGGGCCACCTCCTCTAGGTGTAGTTGGGGCCTGTGACTCCAGTGGTCACTGGTGTGATGGGAGGATGTTTGCTGGGGGAAGATGACCTTGCCAGTTCCCTGGGGGTGCTGGGTGTTGGGCTGACTCTGAGTTTTCTTTAATAAAATTCATTAGAATTTCTGATACACTGCTCTTTGAACATCTGTCTCAAGAAATTACTTCTCTTTCACTTGACTGTCATGTAGGTTGCCATGATTTTTATGTTCTAGCTAGTTTGTCTCAACCATTTCCAAGCTCTTCGTTGTTACTTCCCTGTGATTCAGGTCATGAATTCTGCCATGGCCTGCAGTCTGACATATTTACTCTGGAGTTTCTTGTAGGTCTTGCTTGCGTATTGTGTTTGAAAAGGAAATGATTTCCCTTAGACCTCCTTTTTCATTTCTTTTCTCGTATCTTTTTCATTCACATAGGTGTTAGCATTATTTACATAAGCTTAACATTTCTGAGGTTTTTTCAAAGGTTACATAATTTCTATTGATCTATTCTTACTTCTAGTGATAAAAATATGCCAGTTCCTCTTCTGATTGGGATTAAACTATAGACAATAACTGTTTATAATTAACACAAAATGAAGTAGTTCTGCAGAGTCCTTTGCTTTCCTAAGTATACCCAAGTATATCTTGATAAGCATTCTGCATTCTTCACACCTTGGGACCATCCTGTTTTGATGTCTCCAACATAGAAGCAGCCCTATAAGCTGGGATGACAGTTTAAGCTTAAGCGCTTGCTTCTCCTGCTCCTTCAGAGACCAGCTGTTTTATGGTTACAGGGTTGTGGTTAAAAGGTTGTGTTATGATAAATCTTTCCACCAATTGCTACTGAGCCCCACCAGCAACATGTAAGCTTTTCACCAGCCGCCTGCCTGAGTTAGGGCCCAAATGAATACACAGATACTTTTATTAGGTACAATGCTCCTTGGCCAATGACTAGGATTTTTATCTGTTAGCTCAGTCTCAATTACCATACATCTATATATTTTATAAGACTTACCTTATTGGACGCCTTATTGGTGTCCCTCCTTGCCGGTGGCTCACATCCTGCCTCTGGAGGAGGAGAACCGGAAAAAGGGACCCTTCCTGTTTCTCCTTTGCTTAAATATGAGTCTCCTTGCTATGTCATTTCCTGCCTGGATCAGCACTTCTCTATTACATTTCCCAGAATCCTCTTTGATTCCTAGTTCCATCTACTTGCTCTCTCATTGGCCAAACAGTATTTTATTTAACAATCAATAAGATAAACATACACAGTAGTACATTCCCCATCAGGGTTGTGTGAAGATTTTAGGATGTAATGATGATGTTTGGCAAGCACATCCTAGAATGCTGCTCTGGCTTTGTGCTCCAAAGTTTGATTGACCTGTTATTTCTAAGAACAATTGAAACTACAGAGAACAGTTTTGGTTAGAGATAAAGACACAGGCTCTCCTCAGGATGAGTATGAAGTGCACTGACTGGACCCCCTGTCACAGGCAAGCACCAGAGAATCAAGATCAAGCACCTCTATGAAGGCCTCTGTATACAGTTCGTAACCAGGTGGTTCTACAAGAGGACACAGTCATTGTTGCTATGTGCATTCAAGGAGCACACCAGCAAAAACACCATCTACTCTGACCACTCAAGATAGTGCAATTTGTGTAGGTTGGACCACCCACAAGGTGCATCAGTGGTCCTCGCAGGCAATGCAGTTTCCTGGATCAGACACATGCTCGCTTGCACATGCCTCAGCTGACTGCGAGACCAGGGATAATCTTCCAAGGGCTGCTCTGCTTGTACACTGGCAGGATGGGTCAGGGCAGGAGATAGTCCCCAGCCTGTGGAAAGCTATGAACTATGAATGGGGTGGAGTAGAGTAGCTGGCAGAATGGCTAAGCAGTGAATGGGGTACCTACAGCACGAATGCACCATGCAGTGGGAACCTGCCTCAGTGCACCCAGAAGAACTGATTGAGGTTTCAGAGCATGTGCACCTATGCCAGGGTACAGGACTGGGTGGGGGTTCTTGCAACTACTGAAGACCATTGGGCTCACATACTTTTTGGGTGCTACTTGTAGCCAGAAGTCACGAGAGTCTGTTAAAGGGTCTCAAGTAATTATATAGGTATAGGATAGGGACATATACTCAATGATACAGAACAAGTTAGATGCTGTTGCTCATGCAGCTGCCTTCGGCCAGTTGTTCTGCCCAGGGGTGAAAAAACACCAAGCATCCTCTCTGCCCCCTGCTCTCCTCTGACCACCAGAGATAGTGCAAGAGCAAGAGACTGTCTACTTCAGTTTTTAAGTTGTCATGTAATCAGACAAGACGAAGTCTTAGTACTTGAAGCCCCCAAAGTCATTGGCTAAACAGATTGAAATCCCACAACTGAGAGGCTGAGATATCCTGGAAATGGTGTTACAGGCAGTTGCCAGCAGTCATGTTGATGCTAGGAATCAATTCCAGTGTTAGAAGAAACAAAGCACTCAGTGTTCCTTTTTTATTTTAAACATATTTTGGATTTATTTATTTATTTAATTAATTATTTATTTATTTATTATGTATTCAACGTCTGTCTTTATGCCTGCAGATCTCATTACAGATGGTTGTGAGCCACCATGTAGTTGCTGGGAATTGAACTCAGTACCTCTGAATGAACACCCCATGCTCTTAACCTCTGACCTTGTGTTTTTAGTGATTGTATTTCGAAAGGACACAGATTTACAACATAGAAAAGTTCTTCTGATCCCAGTACAAAAACATCATCTTCACTTTTTTCTCAGAAAACAAAAACAGTCTCAACAGCTGGAAACCCCAGAGGAGCAATTGGAGTAGCCTTCTGCTTCTCTAGGTGTTTTATGATATGGCTTGGATCACTGTGGGAAGTAAATGCCTACCCTGTTGACAGTAGTCACTTGCATCCTCTTCAGACTGCAGGCTGCTGATCTTGAGAGAATACTGTGTGCCAGGTACAGGGCTACTGAGCTTGAAGGGAACCCCATCTGCCAAGCTGCTTGCAGCATAGATCAGGAGCTTAGGAAGTTTCCCTGGTTTTTGCTGATACCATGCTAAATTACTGTAAATGCCCTGACTTTCCCAGCATGTAATGGTGACACTTTTTCCCAGGGAAACAGACAACAATGTTGGAGAGTGGGTCATCTGGTTGTCACATCTGGAACCTTTGTTTGGAAAATTGAAAATAAATCCTCTTAGTTGAGAGCTTTTACAGAGAACATGAAGAACTGATAACACTCAGCTGAATAGATTTTAAATGCTGTCATCCTTACCTGTAAGCCAGAGTAGCAGCAACACCAGAAGGTGAGTGGGGATTTGCATTTGTGTGCTGTGACCTGTCTGAGGTTGAATCCAACACTGGGTGTCCTGATAATAAAGATGTGCTCAGTGCAGTGGGCTCTGCTCTGGGAACATGCAAATCAGCAATGCTGGGCACAGCCACACCATTGCTCAAGTGATTCATTATAGGCCTGTGGTCCTCTTATTTCTCAGATCAGAAGGGCAATACAGGTTTATTTGTAGGGAATGTGCTCCTCAATGGACAACAAAGAATAGCAGTAGTATATCAGTTGCACTTCATTTTGCTTTCTGTTATGTATAATGGAGAAATTCCTTATTATATTTTCCTTTGTGGCAGGATTAGTGTTACATATGGTACAAATCTAGAAAGTACATAAATTATTGCAGGCCTCTATTATAGGTAGCTGCATATAATATTGAGGTCATACAGCTACCTTATTTTTTCTTGGTAGACTGTATTTTAATTAAGGCTTTTCTCCTTTCTTTTCTTCCCTTCAAATCCTTCCAATACCTACTTCACTCTGCTTCAATCCCATGGTCTATTTTTTCATTATTTTATTTTTATGCATATATGTCTTTGTGTATACATAAATATCCAAAATACAAACTGTTACATGCATACAATGTTACTTGTGTGTATGTTTTCAGTACCGGTTAGTTGGCTCGTGCCAATTAGTCTTCCCCAGGAAGCAGTACCTCTCCTTCTCTCAGTATTACTCGGTTGTCTGTAATACTTTGTGGAGAATTTAGGCCCATGAGCTTTTCTGAATCCAGTTTGGAATGTTCTTTGGTGTCTCCTCTGTTCAGCTCACATTTGTTTGATAATGTAGATGAGATTTACATATATGTCTCCTAATATTCCTAAGAGGCTATAATCTCACAGCCATCTGCCTGATGATATTGCTCTTACAATAATTCACACTATTTTCAAAAATATTCCATGAGCCTTGGATATTGTAGTTTTGTATAGATATATCCACTGGGACTGAGCTCCATAACTCACCATGCTGTTTCTTGCTTATAATGATTCCCACAAGAGTAATAGAATGCTACTTGAAGTCATGGTTTGTAAGGTAGGCCAGAATCTAATTTAACTAACACATTTTTTCTTTTTTCCAAACTTTTTTATTTGAAATAGAAACAGGATTCTTTTACATGACAATCCCAGTTCCCTTCTCACACCCGTCCTCCCCTACCAACCCCACAACTAAAACCTTATCTGTCACATATCTTTTCTGCTCCTCCTTGATGGTGAGGTCTTCCATAGGGTGTCATCAGTGTCTATTGTATCCTTTGGGATAGGGCCTAGGCCTACCCCCATATGTCTTGGCCCAGGGAGTATTCCTCATATGGAATGGGCTCCCAAATTCCACACCTATGCTAGGGATAAATACTGGAATTCTACAGGAGGTCTCATAGATTTCTGAGGTTTTCTCACAGAAACCCATGTTCCTGGGGTCTGGATCAGTTCCATGCTGGTATTCCAGATATCAGACTGGGGAGCAAGAGTTCCCAGATGTTCAGGTCAGGTGTTTCTGTGGGTTTCACCAGCCTGGTCTGGACCTCTGAGCTCTTCACTGGTCCTTCTCTACATCTGGGTTCCAGTTCAGATTGGTGATTAGTTATGACTGTCTGGTTCTACTTCAACCAGGTGCTGGATGAAGGCTATAGGATAGCATATAAGTCAGTCATCAATCTCATAATCAGTGGAGGGCATTTAAGGTAGCCACTCCTCCATTGCTGAGATAGTTACCTGGTATCATCTTTGTAGATCTCCAGACGTTTCCCCAGTGCCTGATTTCTCTGTAAACCAAAAATATCTCCCTCTATTATGGTATCTCCATTCTTGTTATCATCTATTCTTCCCCTGACTCAAACTTTCTGTTCCCTCATGTCCTCAGCATCCCTCTTCTTCTTCTCTTCTCTTTCTTCTAGCTCCCTCTCCCATCTTCCCATGTTCCCATTTTGCTCAGCACATCTTGAACCTCTCCCCTTCTCCAACGGACCATGTATGTGTCTCTTAGGGACCTCCTTGTTTATTAGCTTCTTTGGGAGTGTGGATTGTAGGCTGGTAATCCTTACTCTATGTCTAAATTCTGCATATGAGTGAATACATACCATGTTTGTCTTTTTGCTATTGGGTTACCTTGTTAAGAATGGTTTCTTCTAGATCCATCCATTTTCCTGCAAATTTCAAGATTCCATTGTTTTTTCTGCTAAGTAGTACTCCATTGTGTAAATGTACCACATTTTCTGTATCCATTCTTCCGTTGAGGGGCTTCTAGGTTGCTTCCAGTTTCTGGCTCCTACAAATAGTGCTGCTATGAACAACGTTGAATACATGACCTTGTTGTATGAATGTGCTTCTTTTGGGTATATGCCTAAGACTGGAATTGCTGGATCTTGTGGTAGACTGATTCCCAGTTTTTTGAGGAGTTGCCATATTGATTTCCAAAGCGGCTGTACAAGTTCGCACTCCCACCACCAGGATCATTTCTATATTTCATAACTAACACATTTTTACAGGTAAATAATCTAATTTTTTTATTTGTGACAACTCAGTAACACAAGAACTAATTCTACCAAGAGCATACCAGGTCATTGCTTTCTCACTTTTCATCTGTGCATGTGAATTTCCTTCCTAGATTCAGCTGGCATTATATCTGTGCCCAATACTCCTCTGATGATTCCAATTATCACACTT
Source organism: Cricetulus griseus (assembly GCF_003668045.3). Taxonomy (NCBI): domain Eukaryota; kingdom Metazoa; phylum Chordata; class Mammalia; order Rodentia; family Cricetidae; genus Cricetulus; species Cricetulus griseus. The sequence continues at coordinate 155,978 of NW_023276986.1, read as the reverse complement.
GAATTCTATGAACTCTTAACACAAGTTACTGTCTTTAAAGAATTTGGGTTTTCTCTGAGAAATAGTCTGTCATTGTCCTTGAATGTACAATGATTTTAAACTTGGAAATAATATGAGTACAATATCTTCCATATACTAATAAAGGAAGTCTCTTAATTTAGATTTAGGGGAGTGGTAAATGCTGTATTGTGAGAGAAGCATGTACAAAACTGAAGTTAGAAGCTACACATTGGGATTTAGAACCATAATATGATCCAGTGTGTATATACCACATGAAAGTAATGATATGATTGCCCTACTGTGAGTTTCTATGAAGAGTTAAATGGTGGGATTTTACATGTGTAGACAACCACTCTTTAGGAGGTAGATATCAGACAGTGTGAGAAAGACATGCACTCAGTGACTGATAATCATGATGGACTCAGGGTGGTGTTAGAAATAATATGTAAGGGGATATGTTAATAAACTGATTAACCTGAAAATCAATGACGAGAATGATTCTGAAATATGTGGTAACAGTGTTTTCTTTGAGGGATTCATCAAAGACACTGCAATATAGATAAAATGTATTTACCAGGCCATAATAATGTCCACTTACATTGATGTATTATTTCATGTACTAACACCATATGTGTGTGCTTTCATTAAGCAAAAAAAAATCATGCTCACAAACATATACTAAACTATTTCAAAAGTGACAGAAACTTCCTTGAAAAAACTATTAATATGCTAATGTTTTTCATTTGGTATTATGCTCAATATTACTGCAACTTGTGATTATATTTTAAGAGAATTTTTTAATGTATGTGACTGCTATACCTGCATGTTCAACATATAGATGATTGGACCATAGAAGAGATTATGAGATCCCTTGGAACTGTAGGGGATTCAAGCCACCATTGAATGCTGGTATTCAACCTGGATCCTCTGCAAGAACAAGAAATGTTCTTAACTCCTGAGCTACCTTAAGTCTACCCCCTGAAAGTTCTAATTTTATGTGGGTTATGTTTCATTTGAAACCATGCAATCTCATTTATACTTCCCCCTCTTTCCATTATCTGTCCCTACACCTACTTCAACCACATGCTGAATTCCATAGTCTATTATGAATGCAGAGAAGTATAGAATATCCCTATGAACCATGAATATAAGGAGTGGATTTATTCTCTACACAGAGATATAAGTGAATTTCTTTTAACCTAAGTCAGGAAAACAGCTGGTGGAAAACAATCTTTGTATGTACTGTACCTGTCTCACACATGAGGAAATCAGCAGGGAAGCCCATCTTATTTCTTAATCTTCTAAAAGTAAAACTTCACTTGCAAAACTTTTGTTTCTGTTGTTGGATTTACACAGTGTCTGCACACTTTCAACTAGCTACCTCTACCTTCACTTCCTTCAAGAAGTTTTATTCTGAAATACAATTATTCAAAAATTTTTATTCAAAAATACAATTATTTTTGAACACAAAACATGATACAACATACAGAACTGCATCAATTCCTGGGCAACCTAAATTAGTCCTCCATCACAGTATCCTGGAATACCAATTTTCAACATATTCCTTTATTTTACTTTGAATAAAAATATTGCCTTTTGTGAATGGGTTACATTACTCAGAATAGTTTCTTCTACTTCCATCAATTTGCCTGTGAATTTCGAGATTCCATTGTTTTTCCACTGAGTAGAATGTACCACATTTTCTTTATCCATTCTTCATTTGAGGGGCACCTAGTTTGCCTCCAGGTTCTACAGATTACATAAATGTTGCTATGAATATAGTTGAGCAGATGTCCTCGTTGTATGAATGTGTACTCATTTATACATGGATTTTAGATATATAACAAAGGCTTACCAGCCTACAATCCACACTGCCAGAGAAGCTAGGGAACAAGGAGGACACTAAGTGAGACATACATGTTCCCCTGGAGAAGGGAAAAGGGACAAGATCTCCTGAGCAAATTGGGGGTATGGGGCAGGGAAGAAGGAGTTAGGAGAAAGAGAAGGGGAGAAGAGGATGGGAGAGAAGGACATTTAAGATAAGGGAGACTGAGTCAGGGGAAAAATACAGAAGAGCAAGAAATGATATACCACAATAGAGTGAGCCATTATACATTTAAAGAGAAATCTGGCAATAGGGAAATGTTCAGAGATCTACAAGTTTGACCCCAATTAATGATGTAAGCAATAGTGGACATCCTACTTTAAAGGTCCTTCCCCAATAATGAGATTGATGAATACATTATATGCCATCCTAGAACCTTCATCCAGTAGCTGATGGAAGCAGAAACAATACCCAAAGCCAAACACTGAACGGAACTCCTAGAATCCAGTTGCAGAGAGGGAGGAGTGATGAGCTAAGGGGTCAATACCAGGATGGTTACACCCACAGAAACAGCTCTCCTGAAAAAGGAAGGGCTCATTGTCCCAACACTGATAGCTGGAAAACCAGCATGGGACTGATCCAGACTGATCCAGAACATGGGTGTCAGTGAGGAGTCCTCAGAAATCTTCCTCTTGTAATAGAGCACTACTTATCCCTAGCATAGGAATAGACTTTGGGAGCCCATTCCACATATAGGGATACACCCTCAGCCTAGACACATCAGGGAGGGACTAGGCCCTATCCCAAAGGGTATGAAAGACTCTGAAGACCTGCGCACGGAAGGCATCACCTCCCTGGGGTGCAGAAAGGGTACAGGATAGGTAGGGTGTTTTGGGGGCCAGGAGAAGGAGTAGCGGAGGGGGATGGAACTAGGATTGACATGTAAACCATCTTGTTTCTAATTTAAATTAAAAAATGAAAAAAGAAGCCATACATGAATAAAATTTTTAAATAACACACATTTATCAATTTTTGTTAGCTTCACCCCAAAAGCCATGTGCCTTCAAAGACAGAGATATAGTAGCTGAGAACATTTGCCTTCCCAATGGGAAATAGGTGCATAAATTAAATCAGTTTGCTGCCTTTCGTCAGCTTTCTACTTGAAATCTAGGACAAGTTATTATATCTGATTTATGGGACTCCCTGAATTCATTACCCATGTTGTCTAGAACACCTTTGACACTTTGACATAACAAAACACTAGAAGATTATATATATATCATATATAATATATATATAATTATATATATATATATAATTGTTATAGACTTTTTTGAATATAACACATATTTACTATAGTCACATGGGAATGGTGGAATCACCATCCTGTCTTCAGCTGCTTTTGTCCTTTATGCAGTTACAGAAAAATTTAAAATAGATAGAAAAAAGGGAAAGTTGAACTTTATTTAGAAGCTATGAAACACAAGTAGGTTCTCCAAGGAAAGCTCAGCAGAAGACTGCATCACACACAGTCTGTAAAGGAAAAATGTATTGTCCCATTAAGTAGTTGCCCTCCTTCTATGTACTTTTTGTTCATCTATGATGTACTTATCATTCATCCAGAATATCAGCAGTCCGTGAAGAAGGCAAAATGCCTCAATCTTCATATTTGAACTAGGAACCATTGATAGTGAAGGTAAGACTACAACTGAAATTAGTGTAACTTGCATAGATGATTCTCATTAAAGAAAAGATGTAATATAAAAATATGAAGCTGTTTTAAGAAAAGCCAAGTATTTCCTCTTCCTGGGATATCCAGGCATAGCTCTTAGGGTCCTCCTTGTTGCCTAGGTTCTCTGTTGATGCGGATTGTAGCATAGCCTTGCACATATTCTCAAAATTCCTATGATGTCCTCCTCAGGATCTGTGCCCAGTTCAGAAAATATTAATCATAGTTCTCAAGCATCCCGCTGCACAGCATGTCACAAAGATGAGGACTCTGGCCATCTTAACCCATTATCTCCATGCACACATATTCTATTCTTTTTTGCACAGAAGGATGGCTTAAGTTCCTTGAGTGAAACTCAACCCTGATACCTTTGCAGAAATATTGAGAGACTCTGTCCCACATCCACCAAATTCTTGACATTATGACTCTTCTGAGGTAAAATTGGAAGTTTCCTGACAAGGTGAAAGATGTTTGTTCCTCTATTTTGCAGATCTTTGTGAATGAGACACAGGTCTTTGACGGTAGTAACTGGCATTATCTTCAGGTTTTATGCTGCTGATAGTGAGAGAGCAAGTGGTTACCAACCCACTGCAACTGACATGAGGTTTGACTCCAGAAATAAGATTGAATGTGGCATAAAACAGGAGCTCAAGATTTTCTCTCTGCTTCTGCTGGTTCCCATTCAGCATAAATGCCTTTAGACATGAACCTGCATGTGATGGCAACCCTTTTACTTAGAAGCAGCCAGGCAAGGTAGAGACTTAGTTTATTGATTCAAAATATAGAGGAAGCATGAAAAGGGATAGAAGTTAGTAAAAATGAGATTACAGAATATCCTCATGTTACATACATTGTATAAAAGATAAAGATTACAGCAATGAATAAGGAGGAGAAGTAAGAGGAAAGAAAGGATAGAATGAATGAACAAAACTGGGAAGGATGGAATTAAGGTTCTAGCACATTTTCAAGGAGAAAAGTAGAATGGTAATGAAGAAATATAAGAGGAGAAGGTGGAGGAGAGAAGAAATTAAGAAGGAAAACAAGGTTCTCTTTTAAAGACTAAAACATCCTTGAGGGAAAGGATGCTACAATCAGTCCTGAGTGCAAAATGTGTGGTACACTGGAAGTTTCCATAGTGCTAGTTTTGAGATACCAACTGACCCACAAAGTGTTTGCCCTACAATGTGTCCGACCTTCAAGATGTTCTGGGGAAATGGCGGCTACAGCTTGTGGGAGTGGCCATCCAATGACTTGTCTAACTTGAGGCCGTGACAGAAGAGGGAGACCATGCATGACCCTGTACAGATAAACAGAAACCTCTAAATCCAGATGCCCCACAGACTTAAGGTAGAACCAAAATGACTAGCAAGAAAAAAGTCTATGAAATAATCCATAATGTATTTCTGCCTTACTGATAGATCAGTTCCTAGCCCAATATTTATCAGAGAGGCTTCCTCCATCAGCTGATGGTAGCAGATGCAGACACCTATGGTCAAACTTTAGGTGAAGTCCAGGGAACTCTTGCAGAAATGTGGAGGAAATGTAGGAACCAGGGAGCCAGGGGTCCATGGAAACAACTAAGCAGGGCTAAGAGGGGCTCACAGAGACTGAATCTGAAATCATAGAGCCTGCATAGGTTTGCACTAACTCTGCTGCATACATATGTTGTGGTTTTTGGCTTGTGGAATTTCTAGGACTCCTGACAGTGGGAATGTAGCTGTCTCTGACTCATTTGCCTACTCTTGGAACCGTTTTCCTCCTACTGTGTTTCTTTACACAAAACTGAGATAAGGTTTGTGCCTAGTATTACTGCATCTTATTGTGAGGTGGTTGATATTCCCTAAGAGCCCTGCTCTTTTCTGAAAGGAAATGGAGTATCAACGGCTTGATTGGAGAGACTAGCTAAGGAGTTGGAAGGTGTGAAAGGAGGGAAGGCTGTGGCTGAGAGGTATTGTTTGGGAGGAAATTAATGAATAAACTAAACTAAACTTGATTAAAAATAATCTAGCAGCTTTATAGGAGCTCTGTCACTTTCATGGTTACAAAGAGGATCCCTACAGGGACACTGAAGACAGGAGTTTTCACTTGAGAAATGAGATAAAATGAAATGGCCCAGGTTTTTATGTATTGTACCAGGCACATCCTAGTCTCCATATATTCTTTACCTGGGAATCAGAGACCTAACCTGTAGGCTTTTGCTGTAAATTTCTTCCTCTTTTTAATTCTTTAATTACTACATATATATATTCCCAATCCCTTGCCCTCCCATCATACTATTTTCCCCACAAACCCCTCCCCAAATCCATCCCCCAACTCCTCCACAGGGATAGTGAAGCCCTCCATGGTGGACCATCAATATCATTTAGGGGAGGGCCTAGGTCCTCCTTACAGTGTCTGGGCTCCAATAGTATCCTTACATAGGGAATGGTCTCCGAAAGTCCATTTGTGCTCTAGGGTTAAAGACTGGGTCCACTGTTAGAGGTCCCATAGACTGTCTTGGCCTCCAACCTCGCACCCACATTCAGAGGGTTTGTTTAGGTCCAATGCTATTTCCCCTGCTTTATGAGTAGGGTATCCATGCTCTCAGTAGGTCAGGTCAACTATTTCTGTGAGTTTCTCCAGCACAATCTTAGCTCTTTGCTCAACCCTCTTCCTTCTACACAACTGGATTCCAGGGATATGGTTCAGTGCTTAGCTGTGGGTGCCTGTTTCTGCTTTGAATAGATACTGGATAAAGGCTCATGTTAGTCTTTTTGACACTGGGTTACCTCAATCAGGATGGTTTCTTCTAGTTCCATCCATTTTCCTGTGAATTTTAAGATTCCATTGTTTTTTCCCACTGAATAAACAGTAAATGTACCATTGTGTAAATGTACCACATTTTCTCTATCCATTCTTCAGTTGAGAGGCATCTAGATTCCTTCCAGATTCTGGCTATTACAAATATTGCTGCTATGAACATAGTTGAACATATGTTATTACTTATGAATGTGCATTCTTAGGATAATCAAAGGAGGAATTGAGGGATCTTGAGGTAGACTGATTCCCATTTTCCTGAGAAACTGACATACTGATTTCCAAAGTGGTTGTACAAGTTTGCATTCCCACCAGCAATGGAGGACTGTTCTGTCTCCTGCATAGACTGTCATTGGTGTTCTTGAATTTAGTCATTCTGACAGGAGTAAGATAGTATCTAAGAGTTGTTTTAAGTTGAATTTCCCTGATGGCTAAGGAGGTTGAGCACTTTCTTAAGTGTCTTTCATCCATTTTAGATTCCTCTGTTGAGAATTCTCTATTTAGTTCTTTACTCCACTTTTTAATTGAATTGTTTGTTGTTTTGATGGCTTGCTTCTTGAGTTCATTGTATATTTTGGTGATCAGCCCTATGTCTGATGTGGGGTTGGTGAATATCTTTTTGCATTCTGTGGGATATCGTTTTGTCTTGCTGACTGTGTCCTTTGCCTTACAGAAGCTTCTCAGTTTCAGGAGGTCCCATTTATCCATTGTTAATCTCAATGTTTACGCTACTGTTGTTATGTCCAGGAAGCAGCCTCCTGTACCAATTCGTTCCACATTACCACCTATCTTCTCTTCTAGGAGATTTGGTATTGATGAATTTTGGTTGAGGTCTTTGATCCATTTGGACTTAATTTTTGTGCATGGAGATAGATACAGATCTATCTGCAATCTTCTACATCACTGAATCCAGTTATTCCAACACCCATTATTGAAGATGCTTTCTTTTTCCATGGTATAACTTTAGCTTCTTTGTCAAAAATCAGGTGCTCGTAGGTATGTGGGTTAATATCAGGGTTTTCAATTTGATTCCATTGGTCTACATGTCTATTTTTGTGCCAATACCAAGCTGTTTTTAGGGCTATGACTCTATAATAGAGCTTATAATTCATGGATCATGATGCCTCTGGAAGTTCTTGTGTATTACAGGAATGTTTTGGCTATTCTGGGTTTTTTGTTTTTCTATATGAAGTTGAGTACTCTTCTTTCAAGGTCTGTGAATAGTTGTGTTGGGATTTTGATGGGAATTTCATGGAATCTGTAGATTGCTTTTGGCAAGATTGCTATTTTTAATATGTTGATACTACCTATCCAAGAGCATGGGAGATCTTTCCATTTTTCGGTATCTTCTTTCTTTCTTTAATGACTCAAAGTTCTTTCTATACAGGTGTTTCACATTTTTAGTTAGCATTGCCAAAGATATTTTATGTTGTTAGTTGCTATTATAAAGGGTGATGTTTCTCTTACTTTGTTCTCAGTGCATTTCCAATATATGAAAGATATAGAAACAGAACACAGTTCTCTCACATGGACTCAGATCCCTTGCAGAGATTCCCACCATTCACTCTCTCATTAGTGGTATGGACTCAACTATCCCTGCAGTCCTTCCACCATGCTATCCCCCTATGCTTGTCTATTCACAGCATAAATCAATAATAACTCTGATAATAAATACCTTGGTCATCAATAATCCATTTCAATGTCCCCATAAACCAGGATACCACATCTAAAAGTTCATTGACTGTTTATCTCAGAAGATTTACTTATCATTCATGTCAAATACAAGCATGTGATTATATGTGTCTATATGTGATTATATGTTCTATATGACTTAATTCATTTAGTATGATTATCTCTCATTTGCAATCATTTTCCTGTATACACCATAATGTCCTTCTGTTTTTGGTTTAAAAATCTATCTGTTTATTTGGATATGAATAAACTTTAAAGTATAAAATTTCATAGCAAATGCCTTAAGTCAAAAATATTATATTGTACAAGGCATTCTTTAGCATTTATGCTTAGAGTAGTTGTTCAAAGCAGGGAATTAGAAAATCAGCACTAGAATAGAACATAGCAACAAATATCCTGTTTGAGAGATAGAGCACTGATGATATGAAAGTAGAAAAGAAAATAAGGGACAGGGTGTGTTAGGTGTGAAGATAAATGGGAGAAAAGGTCTAAGGAGCTGTGCAAGGGAAAACAAACATTAAGGACAAATAGAAAAACTATAAAATAATTTATTGTTTGATAATTTTCATATATATTCTTACTAATACATATGAATTTAATTTGCATTAGTCTTCGAAGGGCATTATGCTCATCCCAGAGGCAGTAAGTTGCCAAATAATAATCAATATACTATGTTAGTGATAAGTCCCTTCAAGATGTTGATACGAGGTATACTGTAGATCCTCCAAACTATATGGGTGATTATCACTGTTCTTAGCTGCTGTAATCCTTTGAATAAGAATATACCACATCAGCTGAAGTGTTTTTACTTGTTCTCAGTTTTTGTCACTGTACATATTGCAGGTATGAGCTTGTTGAAAGAATTATGTCACTGAGGGAAGCTTTGAGATTTCAAAACTATGCACAATTCCATTTTGTTCTTTATTTTCAGCTTGCAGTTCATGATGTTTGCTGTCAGCTGATACACTAGCCATCATGTTTTCTCTCTACTATCATAGGTTCTAACCATATGGAGCCTTTCTTCTAAAATAAGTCCATCTCTAAGTTTCTTTTGGTCGTGAAGTTATTTTAATAGTAGAAGACAAACAAACACAGTTCCACATCATGATTTTATGGTGGTGTGATGCTGTTTCTAAGAACACTATATACATTTGCCAAAGGATGTGGAGAAATCAAGTCAGGATTGACCAGGCAGAAGAGAGACCCTGAAGATTAGTCAACAATACAGAATTGTCTTCATGACTGTGAACCATGTGACTCACAATAGTGACCTTGAATGTAAGATATGATAATGTGACAATGAGTGGTACAGATGTTATGGAGTCACAAAACAGATGTTTAAATTAAGTTTAGTGATAGTTTCAAATTAAGTAACCCATTATTCTTGTTGCTATGACCCAAACCAAAGTTTGAGAAGCTCAAAGACCCCAGAAACCTACATAGTAGTATTCTTTTGCTAAATGCATTTACTGTCAAGATGCCTTCTAAATTAGTTCCTTTTACACATAGATTAGTAAAGCTCTCAGTTCACCTTAGAGAAGTTTCTTTGGGTAACACATCGTGGCTAGCATAGACACACACAAATAGTCAAAGTGTACAAAAAAAGTATTAGTGGTGTGTTCAGTCTCAAACTGGGCATCTACAACATATCTCTTTTCCAAGACTCAGGAAACTTTACAGAATAGGGCAGAAAGAATGTAAGTGCCAGAGGTTGTTTATTCTTCCTTTGTGTTTTGTTTTTGATAATTACTTATTTCATTACCCCATTCAAGGGTTGGTTTATTAGATTTCTTGTTGAATACTTTGATTATACTCTTTGTTCTTTGTGTATTTTAGGTAGCAATTCCTTGTGGAATGTAGTATAGGTACCATTTGGTCTGATGTCTCATTTACTTATTATTGTGAATTGTTCAAGATCGTCTTACAAAGTCTCAGGGAATCTCTCCTTCTACACTACTTGGGGTCACCTACTGTGCCCCAACCCTGACCTGGAAACATGTCCTCACTAATCCAATTTAAAAGGAAAAATCAAAACTAAATTTCATTAAAGGTTGTCACATTGAAAAGTGGAACATATATATGGAAAAACTATCCAAATTTACTATGGTCCTGGAATGAGGAAAAAATATTAAATACAGAGAGATGTATGTAGAAGCATACCTGTTTAAGATGTGGTGCTGGCTACTTTTCTCATTCTGTAAGACACTGTGAAATCTCCTTCCTGCAGTGGAGCTGTCACTCCTATGAGCATTAATTCTCTTGAAAAGAGCCATTTATTTGAGGTTCACTGATATGTGTCTCTTAGGAATATATACACAGCCCATTGGGTTCATGAATTTAATCCCAGCACTTGGGTGTAGTCAGAGGCAGGTGGGTCTCAGTGAGTTAGAGGCTAGCCTGGAGTGTACAATGGGTTATTGGACAGTCAGGATTGTTAAACAGAGTGACTTGGTCTCCAAAACAAAACCAAAAAGTAGAATATATTCACATTTTGATTGCAATTTATACCATGTTGAACCCTAAAACAAGGAAGTTATGAAGCAGCCTTGAAACTTCAAGCATGCAGGATTTTGTTTGAGATTGTACCACCTTGGGAGGATATACTATATATAGATAAACAGCCAGCCCCAACCTCACCCACTGCTCTAATGATTTCAGTGTGAAATCTTTTCCTTACCCACTGACACTGAACCTGTCCAAAACTACAGAAAATTGTTCAGACACCCAATTGATCAGGAGATATGTAGAATGGCCTCACCTCTGCTGGAAACACTGCAAGAAAGTGTTACCATCATTATGTATCAGATTCTTAATATACCTGCAGAAGATGAAAACCAACTCTCCAAAGATGGCAGACATGGAGAGTGCATCCTGAATTGTCTCCTCATCTCCAGTGGCTCCTTCAATAAGAGAAATGAAAATTTATGGACAAATTTAATGATACTTTATAATGAGTTTTCATCATTTATTTCATACTTATTAGTTACACAACTTTCATTCATATTCTAAATGTCTTCAACATTAAGGACATATATAAAAAGAGCATGATTGCTCATTAGAAATCACCTAGTCTGTCTCCTTTTGTAGTTGTCAGAGTTGGCACAAGATCATAAGATCTTCTCCTTTTACCCACTAAATATCACAGCCCATTCCTAAAGACTGGCAGTCTCACATGGACAGAACAAGCATCCCAATCATCAGGGTCCCAGACACCCCCATCCCTCCACATTCTCTTTCTTCATCATTGTTTCTCTCCCTATCAGGGATCCAGACCACAAGCAGCCTTGGTTGCTGAGCAGGGCATTTCATTCTAATAACCTGATATGAAGAATCCTGAGTAGTCAAGGCAGAGAGAATAGGTTTTGTCTTGGACTTGCAACAAGAATTCCACTCTAGGGAGAAATATGTAAATACTGTACTTGGTGCAGCTGTGTGTAATATATGAAGGGCTGATTTTAAAGTTTGCTTTTAAAGTGAAATGGCCTAAAGTGTCTCCTCTGTTCGTGAGAAAGTAGATACAGTCCATGCTACCTGTAACAGACAGCAGTTGGACTCTACTGTGAAAGACTTCATCTCTGTGAATGGACACATGGATGATCTACAAGGTCAGGGTTTGCCAAGATAGCACCACTAATCTGAATTTCATGCTGGTGTTTTATCTGGACAGCACTTGGGAAGAGAATGGCCAGCATCTCTAGGCTATTCTAAAGATGGACTCAACATCTGCCCTAGTATCTTAATACTGAGGGCTTTTATTTATCAACCTTAGGGATTTCAGCTATTTGAAGGGGAGTCTTTGCATTAGAGTTAAGACACTTGATAGTATAAGGACAAACAAGAAAAGGAAAGTAAGTAAAAAACAAAATGAAACAAAACACTGTCATTTACAGTGAAACCTAATGGCCTTCATTAAACAAGATGAAATCGGAAGGATTGTTTCCTTAGAATATGAATATGAAAATTAATAGTAACAATGTAAGCAATCTATTGCCACTAAATACTCTACTGAACATTGCCATTATTTGTGTATTACATGTCTTAGGTAAACAATGCATTTGCTAACAAACATGACTAGCTGAGTTTGATATGCAGAACACACAAAGTCAACTGCTAAAATATGTTCTATGAGTATACTTAGACTATGTTAGACAGGAGCACACATGCACACACACATAGACACATACAACAAAGAAATGGCTACTTTTTTAAAGGATGGTCTAGGGACATTGTGATTCCATACACACAAAACAATTTCCCTCCAGATGTTTTGAGAACTCTATCCATGTCTCTTTTTCTCCTTATAAAGAATCAAGTTCTTTGTTTCAGGTTATTAGCTTTGACCTCTTTATGGGTACTTCATTTGCTTATTTGGTATGTATGTTGTCTAAGCCAGATCCACCAATTCAGCGGGGTTACCTGAGCAGGGAATGGAGGATTTATAAAAACACAAAAAGGAAACAGAGACAGAAACACAGAATAGATTCAGGACTTCCCAAACCATTCCTTTCAGAACACTGGACAGGCACAAGTTTAATTTAGACCCTGCTTATATACAAACTAGAGGCAAAGCAGAACAAAAGAGTAGCATAGTCAATGGAATAGCTCCCTGCACTGCCTTTCCTTTTTTTCCTTATTAAAAATTTTATTGGAAAGAAAATTATTTTACATGTCAATCCTAGGTCCCTCTCCCTCCCCTCCTCTTCTAACCCCCCAACTAATACCCTACCTATCCCATACCCTTTCTTCTCCCCAGGGGATGAGGCCTTCCATAGGGGATCTTAAAAGTCTGTCATATTTTTTGGAATAGGGCATAGGCCAACTCCATTGTATCTAGGCCCATGGAGTATCCCTTCATGTGGGATGGGCTGCCAACGTCCACTCCTTGAATGGAGGAGCAGCCAGGCTTCCTATCTGTCATGTACATTGACATGTAAAATAATTTTCTTTCCAATAAAATTTTTAATAAGGAAAAAAAGGAAAGGCAGTGCAGGGAGCTATTCCATTGACTATGCTAGCAGCAAGCTGCTTCATTCCCTGTGTCTGCCTTTTGGCTCACATCAGAAGCTTGTTAGTTAGTAATATTCTCTTTCCCATGGCCTTAATCAGAACTGTCTCAAGGGTCTGAGGGAAACTAAAACAAGCAAGCTTGAATGCTAATGTCTTAAAAGTCAGAATAGACTCCAGATGGAAAATGGGTCTCTTGTGGGCTCCCAAAATATGTGGAGCAGAAACAACTAAGGTTAGGAGCACAGGTTTATAGTGTTTTCTTTGCATTATAATAGCAAAAATGCAATCAGTTTTTTTTAATGTATCACTGCTATCTTTGAATGTGATTTCTTTATTCTTGATCTTAATTAAAACAGGTGATATGTGAGAAGATGTGGAACGAGGGGAACATTCCTCCACTTCTGGTGGGAGTGCAAACTGGTACAGCCACTTTGGAAATCAGTATGGAGATTCCTCAGGAAAATGAGAATCAGTCTACCACAAGATCCAGCAATTCCTCTCTTAGGCATACACCCAAAACATGTTCATTAATACAACAAGGACATCTGTTCAACCATATTCATAGCAGCATTCTTTGTAATAGCCAGAATCTGGAAACATAAAATTCTTTTTCTTTCTACATCATAATTGTTATTTTGCTGTTATTGATTTTAATGTAAATATCTAATATGCAGATGGGCTTAACCAACCCCTGAGAAAGGGTCATTCAATCACAAAAGGAGTTGGGCCTCATTGGTTGAGAATCCCTTTATGAGAGTACAACTTAGAATATAAGCTAGAAATAAGAACATTCAGTTGCCACTTAGAGTCTGTGATCTATTTCCAACCCAGTTTTTTAACCTCCATGTTTATAGTACTATGCATGAGTTACCTCCTGTGCAGTGACTCTCAAGTCCTATTAGAAAATATTTGATTACTTGACAGTAGATCTACTGCTGTTCAGGTGGGCAAAATTTTCTTGTAATTTAAGCTACCACATGTAGAATTCCTGAATATCTAAGATCATCATTGCTTTCATTATTGCAGAAAAAAATGAAATTTTCTTATATTAGGGAAGAGTCATATAGCTTACATCCACATTGATTATTATGTGTCTGATATATATTGTTTCCTAAGAAATACAGTCTTACTGTCATCCTGTTCTGTTGGGCAAACAAGACAAATAGCATAATATAACAGTTGTGAAATCTCTAGATTTTCCCTGACCAACAACTAATGATGTATTCATGCCTGTTACTAGGCATTTGCTTAATAATCCAGTTCTGATAATAGGTGTTTCTATCCATAGGGAGTGCAACAATGTTTTATTTATAAATTAAATTTTGTTTCATTACAAGATAATAGGTTTCTATGTGGCTGCTTGACATCTGTAAAATTTTTTATTCATTTATTTGTTTATGTCATTTGAGTTCCATATATATTCTAAATATCAGTCTTCTGCAAGAGGTACAGTTGGCAAAGACTGTTGCATTCTGTAGACTGACCATTCAATCAATTGATTATTCCCTTTGCTGTACAGAAGCTTTTCCAGCTTCAGGATGT
>NW_023276986.1:94260-140887 GCF_003668045.3 Cricetulus griseus | reverse complement strand
TGCAGTGTTCTGAAAGGAATGGATTGGGAAGTCCTGAATCTATTCTGTGTTTCTGTCTCTGTTTCCTTTTTGTGTTTTTATAAATCCTCCATTCCCTGCTCAGGTAACCCCGCTGAATTGGTGGATCTGGCTTAGACAACATACATACCAAATAAGGAAATGAAGTACCCATAAAGAGGTCAAAGCTAATAACCTGAAACAAAGAACTTTATTCTTTATAAGGAGAAAAAGAGACATGGATAGAGTTCTCAAAACATCTTGAGGAAAATTGTTTTGTGTGTATGGAATCACAATGTCCCTAGACCATCCTTTAAAAAAGTAGCCATTTCCTTGTTGTATGTGTCTATGTGCATGTGCATGTGTGCTCCTGTCTGACATAGTCTAAGTATACTCATAGAACATATTTTAGCAGTTGACTTTGTGTGTTCTGCATATCAAACTCAGCTAGTCATGTTTGTTAGCAAATGCATTGTTTACCTAAGACATGTAATACACAAATAATGGCAATGTTCAGTAGAGTATTTAGTGGCAATAGATTGCTTACATTGTTACAATTAATTTTCATATTCATATTCTAAGGAAATAATCCTTCCGATTTCATCTTGTTTAATGAAGGCCATTAGGTTTCACTGTAAATGACAGTGTTTTGTTTCATTTTGTGTTTTACTTACTTTCTTTTTCTTGTTTGTCCTTATAGTATCAAGTGTCTTAACTCTAATGCAAAGACTCCCCTTCAAATAGCTGAAATCCCTAAGGTTGATAAATAAAAGCCCTCAGAATTAAGATACTAGGGCAGATGTTGAGTCCATCTTTAGAATAGCCTAGAAATGCTGGCCATTCTCTTCCCAAGTGCTGTCCAGATAAAACACCAGCATGAAATTCAGATTAGTGGTGCTATCTTGGCAAACCCTGACCTTGTAGATCATCTATGTGTTCATTCACAGAGATGAAGTCTTTCACAGTAGAGTCCAACTGCCGTCTGTTACAGGTAGCATGGACTGTATCTATTTTCTTACGAACAGAGGAGACACTTTAGGCCCTTTCACTTTAAAAGCAAACTTTAAAATCAGCCCTTCATATATTACACACTGCACCAAGTACAGTATTTGCATATTGCTCCCTAGAGTGGAATTCTTGTTGCAAGTCCAAGACAAAACCTAGTCTTTCTGCCTTGACTACTCAGGACTCTTCATATCAGGTTATTAGAATGAAATGCCCTGCTCAGCAACCAAGGCTTCTTGTGGTCTGGATCCCTGATATGGAGAGAAACAATGATGAAGAAAGAGAATGTGGAGGGATGGGGGTGTCTGGGACCCTGATGATTGGGATGCTTGTTCTGTCCATGTGTGAGACTGCCAGTCTTTATGAATGGGCTGTGATATTTAGTGGGTAAAAGGAGAAGATCTTATGATCTTGTGCCAACTCTGACAACTACAAAAGGAGACAGACTAGGTGATTTCTAGTGAGCAATCATGCTTTTTTTATATATGTCCTTTATGTTGAAGACATTTAGAATATGAATGAAAGTTGTATAACTAATAAGTATGAAATAAATAATGAAAACTCATTATAAAGTATCATTAAGTTTGTCCATAAATTTTCATTTCTCTTATTGAAGGAGTCACTGGAGATGAGGAGACAATTCAGGATGCACTCTCCATGTCTGCCATCTTTGGAGAGTTGGTTTTCATCTTCTGCAGGGATATTAAGAATCTGATACATAATGATGGTAACACTTTCTTGCAGTGTTTCCAGCAGAGGTGAGTCCATTCTATATATCTCCTGATCAATTGGGTGTCTGAACAATTTTCTGTAGTTTTGGACAGGTTCAGTGTCAGTGGGTAAGGAAAAGATTTCACACGGAAATCATTAGAGCAGTGGGTGAGGTTGGGGCTGGCTGTTTATTACAGTCATCAATAGATAGTATATCCTTCCAAAGTGGTACAATCTCAAACAAAATCCTTCATGCTTGAAGTTTCAAGGCTGCTTCATAACTTCCTTGTTTTGGGGTTCAACATGGTATAAATTGCAATCAAAATGTGAATATATTCTACTTTTTGGTTTTGTTTTGGAGACCAAGTTACTCTGTTTAACAATCCTGACTGTCCAATAACCCATTGTACACTCCAGGCTAGCCTCTAACTCACTGAGACCCACCTGCCTCTGACTACACCCAAGTGCTGGGATTAAATTCATGAACCACCACCAATGGGCTGTGTATATATTCCTAAGAGACACATATCAGTGAACCTCAAATAAATGGCTCTTTTCAAGAGAATTAATGCTCATAGGGGTGACAGCAGTTCCACTGCAGGAAGGAGATTTCACAGTGTCTTACAGAATGAGAAAAGTAGCCAGCACCACATCTTAAACAGGTATGCTTCTACATACATCTCTCTGTATTTAATATTTTTTCCTCATTCCAGGACCATAGTAAATTCGGATAGTTTTTCCATATATATGTTCCACTTTTCAATGTGACAACCTTTCATGAAATTTAGTTTTGATTTTTCCTTTTAAATTGGATTAGTGAGGACATGTTTCCAGGTCAGGGTTGGGGCACAGTAGGTGACCCCAAGTAGTGTAGAAGGAGAGATTCCCTGAGACTTTGTAAGATGATCTTGAACAATTCACAATAATAAGTAAATGAGACATCGGACCAAATGGTACCTATACTACATTCCACAAGGAATTGCTACATAAAATACACAAAGAACAAAGAGTATAATCAAAGTATTCAACAAGAAATCTAATAAACCAACCCTTGAATGGGGTAATTAAATAAGTAATTACCAAAAACAAAACACAAAGGAAGAATAAACAACCTCTGGCACTTACATTCTTTCTGCCCTATTCTGTAAAGTTTCCTGAGTCTTGGAAAAGAGATATGTTGTAGATGCCCAGTTTGAGACTGAACACACCACTAATAATTTTTTTGTACACTTTGACTATTTGTGTGTGTCTATGCTAGCCACGATGTGTTACCCAAAGAAACTTCTCTAAGGTGAACTGAGAGCTTTACTAATCTATGTGTGAAAGGAACTAATTTAGAAGGCATCTTGACAGTAAATGCATTTAGCAAAAGAATACTACTATGTAGGTTTCTGGGGTCTTTGAGCTTCTCAAACTTTGGTTTGGGTCATAGCAACAAGAATAATGGGTTACTTCATTTGAAACTATCACTAAACTTAATTTAAACATCTGTTTTGTGACTCCATAACATCTGTACCACTCATTGTCACATTATCATATCTTACATTCAAGGTCACTATTGTGAGTCACATGGTTCACAGTCATGAAGACAATTCTGTATTGTTGACTAATCTTCAGGGTCTCTCTTCTGCCTGGTCAATCCTGACTTGATTTCTCCACATCCTTTGGCAAATGTATATAGTGTTCTTAGAAACAGCATCACACCACCATAAAATCATGATGTGGAACTGTGTTTGTTTGTCTTCTACTATTAAGACAACTTCACGACCAAAAGAAACTTAGAGATGGACTTATTTTAGAAGAAAGGCTCCATATGGTTAGAACCTATGATAGTAGAGAGAAAACATGATGGCTAGTGTATCAGCTGAAAGCAAACATCATGAACTGCAAGCTGAAAATAAAGAACAAAATGGAATTGTGCATAGTTTTGAAATCTCAAAGCTTCCCTCAGTGACATAATTCTTTCAACAAGCTCATACCGGCAATATGTACAGTGACAAAAACTGAGGACAAGTAAAAACACTTCAGCTGATGTGGTATATTCTTATTCAAAGGATTACAGCAGCTAAGAACAGTGATAATCACCCATATAGTTTGGAGGATCTACAGTATACCTCATATCAACATCTTGAAGGGATTTATCACTAACATAGTATATTGATTATTATTTGGCAACTTACTGCCTCTGGGATGAGCATAATGCCCTTCGAAGACTAATGCAAATTAAATTCATATGTATTAGTAAGAATATATATGAAAATTATCAAACAATAAATTATTTTATAGTTTTTCTATTTATCCTTAATGTTTGTTTTCCCTTGCACAGCTCCTTAGACCTTTTCTCCCATTTATCATCACACATAACACACCCTGTCCCTTATTTTCTTTTCTCCTTTCATATCATCAGTGCTCTATCTCTCAAACAGGATATTTGTTGCTATGTTCTATTCTAGTGCTGATTTCCTAATTCCCTGGTTTGAACAACTACTCTAAGCATAAATGCTAAAGAATGCCTTGTACAATATAATATTTTTTACTTAAGGCATTTGCTATGAAATTTTATACTTTAAAGTTTATTCATATCCAAATAAACAGATAGATTTTTAAACCAAAAACAGAAGGACATAATGGTGTATATAGGAAAATGATTGCAAATGAGAGATAATCATACTAAATGAATTAAGTCATATAGAAACATATAATCACATATAGACACATATAATCACATGCTTGTATTTGACATGAATGATAAGTAAAACTTCTGAGATAAACAGTCAATGAACTTTTAGATGTGGTATCCTGGTTTATGGGGACATTGAAATGGATTATTGATGACCAAGGTATTTATTATCAGAGTTATTATTGATTTATGCTGTGAATAGACAAGCATAGGGGGATAGCATGGTGGAAGGGCTGCAGGGATAGTTGAGTCCATACCACTAATGATAGAGTGAATGGTGGGAATCTCTGCAAGGGATCTGAGTCCATGTGAGAGAACTGTGTTCTGTTTCTATATCTTTCATATATTGGAAATGCACTGAGAACAAAGTAAGAGAAACATCACCCTTTATAATAGCAACTAACAACATAAAATATCTTTGGCAATGCTAACTAAAAATGTGAAACACCTGTATAGTAAGAACTTTGAGTCATTAAAGAAAGAAAGAAAGAAAGAAGATACCAAAAAATGGAAAGATCTCCCATGCTCTTGGATAGGTAGTATCAACATATTAAAAATAGCAATCTTGCCAAAAGCAATCTACAGATTCCATGAAATTCCCATCAAAATCCCAACACAACTATTCACAGACCTTGAAAGAAGAGTACTCAACTTCATATAGAAAAACAAAAAAACCCAAAATAGCCCAAACATTCCTGTAATACACAAGAACTTCCAGAGGCATCATGATCCATGAATTATAAGCTCTATTATAGAGTCATAGCCCTAAAAACAGCTTGGTATTGGCACAAAAATAGACATGTAGACCAATGGAATCAAATTGAAAACCCTGATATTAACCCACATACCTACGAGCACCTGATTTTTGACAAAGAAGCTAAAGTTATACCATGGAAAAAGAAAGCATCTTCAATAATGGGTGTTGGAATAACTGGATTCAGTGATGTAGAAGATTGCAGATAGATCTGTATCTATCTCCATGCACAAAAATTAAGTCCAAATGGATCAAAGACCTCAACCATAATTCATCAATACCAAATCTCCTAGAAGAGAAGATAGGTGGTAATGTGGAACGAATTGGTACACGAGGCTGCTTCCTGAACATAACAACAGTAGCGTAAACATTGAGATTGACAATTAATAAATGGGACTTCCTGAAACTGAGAAGCTTCTGTAAGGCAAAGGACACAGTCAGCAAGACAAAACGATATCCCACAGAATGCAAAAAGATATTCACCAACCCCACATCAGACATAGGGCTGTTCACCAAAATATACAATGAACTCAAGAAGCAAGCCATCAAAACAACAAACAATTCAATTAAAAAGTGGAGTAAAGAACTAGAGAATTCTCAACAGAGGAATCTAAAATGGATGAAAGACACTTAAGAAAGTGCTCAACCTCCTTAGCCATCAGGGAAATTGAACTTAAAACAACTCTTAGATACTATCTTACTCCTGTCAGAATGACTAAATTCAAGAACACCAATGACAGTCTATGCTGGAGACAGAACCATTGCTGGTGGGAATGCAAACTTGTACAATCACTTTGTACAATCACTTTGGAAATCAGTATGTCAGTTTCTCAGGAAAATGGGAATCAGTCTACCTCAAGATCCCTCAATTCCTCCTTTGATTACCCTAAGAATGCACATTCATAAGTAATAACATATGTTCAACTATGTTCATAGCAGCAATATTTGTAATAGCCAGAATCTGGAAGGAATCTAGATGCCTCTCAACTGAAGAATGGATAGAGAAAATGTGGTACATTTACACAATGGTACATTTACTGTTTATTCAGTGGGAAAAAACAATGGAATCTTAAAATTCACAGGAAAATGGATGGAACTAGAAGAAACCATCCTGATTGAGGTAACCCAGTGTCAAAAAGACTAACATGAGCCTTTATCCAGTATCTATTCAAAGCAGAAACAGGCACCCACAGCTAAGCACTGAACCATATCCCTGGAATCCAGTTGTGTAGAAGGAAGAGGGTTGAGCAAAGAGCTAAGATTGTGCTGGAGAAACTCACAGAAATAGTTGACCTGACCTACTGAGAGCATGGTTACCCTACTCATAAAGCAGGGGAAATAGCATTGGACCGAACCAAACCCTCTGAATGTGGGTGCGAGGTTGGAGGCCAAGACAGTCTATGGGACCTCTAACAGTGGACCCAGTCTTTAACCCTAGAGCACAAATGGACTTTGGGAGACCATTCCCTATGTAAGGCTACTATTGGAGCCCAGACACTGTAAGGAGGACCTAGTTCCTCCCCTAAATGATATTGATGGTCCACCATGGAGGGCTTCACTATCCCTGTGGAGGAGTTGGGGGATGGATTTGGGGAGGGGTTTGTGGGGAAAATAGTATGATGGGAGGGCAAGGGATTGGGAATATATATATGTAGTAATTAAAGAATTAAAAAGAGGAAGAAATTTACAGCAAAAGCCTACAGGTTAGGTCTCTGATTCCCAGGTAAAGAATATATGGGGACTAGGATGTGCCTGGTACAATACATAAAAACCTGGGCCATTTCATTTTATCTCATTTCTCAGGTGAAAACTCCTGTCTTCAGTGTCCCTGTAGGGATCCTCTTTGTAACCATGAAAGTGACAGAGCTCCTATAAAGCTGCTAGATTATATTTAATCAAGTTTAGTTTAGTTTATTCATTAATTTCCTCCCAAACAATACCTCTCAGCCACAGCCTTCCCTCCTTTCACAACTTCCAACTCCTCAGCTAGTCTCTCCAAGCAAGCCGTTGATACTCCATTTCCTTTCAGAAAAGAGCAGGGCTCTTAGGGAATATCAACCACCTCACAATAAGATGCAGTAATACTAGGCACAAACCTTATCTCAGTTTTGTGTAAAGAAACACAGTAGGAGGAAAACGGTTCCAAGAGTAGGCAAATGAGTCAGAGACAGCTTCATTCCCACTGTCAGGGGTCCTAGAAATTCCACAAGCCAAAAACCACAACATATGTATGCAGCAGAGTTAGTGCAAACCTATGCAGGCTCTATGATTTCAGATTCAGTCTCTGTGAGCCCCTCTTAGCCCTGCTTAGTTGTTTCCATGGACCCTGGCTCCCTGATTCCTACATTTCCTCCACATTTCTGCAAGGGTTCCCTGGACTTCACCTAAAGTTTGACCATAGGTGTCTGCATCTGCTACCATCAGCTGATGGAGGAAGCCTCTCTGATAAATATTGGGCTAGGAACTGATCTATCAGTAAGGCAGAAATACATTATGGATTATTTCATAGACTTTTTTCTTGCTAGTCATTTTGGTTCTACCTTAAGTCTGTGGGGCATCTGGATTTAGAGGTTCCTGTTTATATGTACAGGGTCATGCATGGTCTCCCTCTTCTGTCATGGCCTCAAGTTAGACAAGTCATTGTATGGCCACTCCCACAAGCTGTAGCCGCCATTTCCCCAGAACATCTTGAAGGTCGGACACATTGTAGGGCAAACACTATGTGGGTCAGTTGGTATCTCAAAACTAGCACTATGGAAACTTCCAGTGTACCACACATTTTGCACTCAGGACTGATTGTAGCATCCTTTCCCTCAAGGATGTTTTAGTCTTTAAAAGAGAACCTTGTTTTCCTTCTTAATTTCTTCTCTCCTCCACCTTTTCCTCTTATATTTTTTCATTACCATTCTACTTTTCTCCTTGAAAATGTGCTAGAACCTTGCTTCCGTCCTTCCCAGTTTTGTTCATTCATTCTATCCTTTCTTTCCTCCTCCTTCTTCTCCTCCTCCTTATTCATTGTTGTAATCTTTATCTTTTTTACAATGTATGTAACATGAGGATATTCTGTCATCACATTTTTACTAACTTCTATCCCTTTTCATGCTTCCTCTATATTTTGAATCAATAAACTAAGTCTCTACCTTGCCTGGCTGCTTCTCAAGTAAAAGGGTTGCCATCACATGCAGGTTCATGTCTAAAGGCATTTATGCTGAATGGAACCAGCAGAAGCAGAGAGAAAATCTTGAGCTCCTGTTTTATGCCACATTCAATCTTATTTCTGGAGTCAAACCTCATGTCAGTTGCAGTGGGTTGTTAACCACTTGCTCTCTCACTATCAGCAGCATAAAACCTGAAGATAATGCCAGTTACTACCGTCAAAGACCTGTGTCTCATTCACAAAGATCTGCAAAATAGAGGAACAAACATCTTTCACCTTGTCAGGAAACTTCCAATTTTACCTCAGAAGAGTCATAATGTCAAGAATTTGGTGGATGTGGGACAGAGTCTCTCAATATTTCTGCAAAGGTATCAGGGTTGAGTTTCACCTTAAGAAGGAACTTAAGCCATCCTTCTGTGCAAACAGAATAGAATATGTGTGGATGGAGATAATGGGTTAAGATGGCCAGAGGCCTCATCTTTGCCACATGCTGTGCAGCGGAATGCTTGAGAACTATGATTAATATTTTCTGAACTGGGCACAGATCCTGAGGAGGACATCATAGGAATTTTGAGAATATGTGCAAGGCTATGCTACAATCCGCATCAACAGAGAACCTAGGCAACAAGGAGGACCCTAAGAGCTATGCCTGGATATCCCAGGAACAGGAGATACTTGGCTTTTCTTAAAACAGCTTCATATTTTTATATTGCATCTTTTCTTTAATGAGAATCATCTATGCAAGTTACACTAATTTCAGTTGTAGTCTTACCTTGACTCTCAATGGTTCCTAGTTCAAATATGAAGATTGGGGCATTTTGCCTTCTTCAGGGACTGCTGATATTCTGGATGAATGGTAAGTACATCAGAGATGAACAAAAAGAACATAGAAGGAGGGCAACTACTTAATTGGACAATACATTTTTCCTTTACAGATTGTGTTTGATGCAGTCTTCTGCTGAGCTTTCCTTGGAGAACCTACTGGTGTTTCATAGCTTCTAAATAAAGTTCAACTTTCCCTTTTTTCTATCTATTTTAAAGTTTTCTGTAACTGCATAAAGGACAAAAGCAGCTGAAGACAGGATGGTGATTCCACCATTCCCATGTGACTATAGTAAATATGTGTTATATTCAAAAAAGTCTATAACAATTATATATATATATATAATTATATATATATTATATATATATATATATAATCTTCTGGTGTTTTGTTATGCCAAAGTTGTTCTAGCCAACATGGGTAATGAATTCAGGGAGTTCCATAAATCAGATATAATAACTTGTCCTAGATTTCAAGAAGAAAGCTGACGAAAGGCAGCAAACTGATTTAATTTATGCACATATTTCCCATTGGGAAGGCAAATGTTCTCTGTCTTTGATGGCACATGGCTTTTTGGGGTGATGCTAACAAAAATTGATAAATGTGTGTAATTTAAAAATTTTATGCATGTATGGCTTCTTTTTCAGTTTTTAATTTAAAATAGAAACAAGATGGTTTACATGTCAATCCTAGTTCCATCTCCCTCCACTACTCCTTCTCCTGGCCCCCAAAACACCCTACCTATCCTGTACCCTTTCTGCTCCCCAGGGAGGTTGAAGCCTTCTGTGTGCAGGTCTTCAGAGTCTTTCATACCCTTTGGGATAGGGCCTAGTCCCTCCCTGATGTTTCTTGGCTGAGGGTGTATCCCTATATGTGGAATGGGCTCCCAAAGTCTATTCCTATGCTAGGGATAAGTAGTGCTCTATTACAAGAGGAACCATAGATTTCTGAGGACTCCTCACTGACACCCACATTGTGGATCAGTCTGGATCAGTTCCATGCTGATTTTCCAGCTATCAGTCTAGGGACAATGAGCCCTTCCTTTTTCAGGAGAGCTGTTTCTGTGGGTGTAACCACCCTGGTATTGACCCCTTAGCTCGTCACTCCTTCCTCTCTGCAACTGGATTCTAGGAGTTCCGTTCAGTGTTTAGCTTTGGGTGTCTGTTTCTGCTTCCATCAGCTACTGGATGAAGGTTCTAGAATGGCATATAATTTATTCATCAATCTCATTATTGGGGAAGGACCTTTAAAGTAGGATGTCCACTATTGCTTACATCTTTAATTGGAGTCAAACTTGTAGATCTTTGAATATTTCCCTATTGCCAGATTTCTCTTTAAATGTATAATGGCTCACTCTATTGTGGTATATCTTTTCTTGCTCTTCTGTATTTTTCCCCTGACTCAGTCTCCCTTATCTTAAATGTCCTTCTCTCCCATCCTCTTCTCCCCTTCTTTTTTCTCCTAACTCCTTCTTCCCTGCCTCCATACCCCCAAATTGCTCAGGAGATCTTGTCCATTTTCCCTTCTCCAGGGGAACATGTATGTCTCACTTAGTGTCCTCATTGTTCCCTAGCTTCTCTGGCAGTGTGGATTGTAGGCTGGTAAGCCTTTTTTATATATCTAAAATCCATGTATAAGTGAGTACACATTCATACAACAAGGACATCTGCTCAAATATATTCATAGCAACATTTATGTAATCTGCAGAACCTGGAGGCAAACTAGGTACCCCTCAACTGAAGAATGGATAAAGAAAATGTGGTACATTCTACTCAGTGGAAAAACAATGAATCTTGAAATTCACTGGCAAATTGATGGAAGTAGACGAAACTATCCTGAGTAGTGTAACCCATTCACAAAAGGCAACAATTTTATTCAATGTAAAATAAAGGAATATGTTGAAAATTGGTATTCCAGGATACTGTGATGGAAGACAAATTTAGGTTGCCCAGGAATTGATGCAGTTCTGTATGTGGTATCATGTTTTGTGTTCAAAAATAATTGTTTTTTTTGAATAAAAAATTTTTGAATAATTGTATTTCAGAATAAAAATTCTTGAAGGAAGTGAAGGTAGAGGTAGCTAGTTGAAAGTGTGCAGACACTGTGTAACTCCAAAAACAGAAACAAAAGTTTTGCAAGTGAAGTTTTACTTTTAGAAGATTAAGAAATAAGATGGGCTACCCTGCTGATTTCCTCATGTGTGAGACAGGTACAGTACATACAAAGATTGTTTTCCACCAGCTGTTTTCCTGACTTAGGTTAAAAGAAATTGACTTATATCTCTGTGTAAAGAATAAATCCACTCCATATATTCATGGTTCATAGGAATATTCCATACTTCTCTGCATTCATAATAGACTATGGAATTCAGTATGTGGTTGGAGTGAGTTGTAGGGACAGATAATGGAAAGAGGGGAAAGTATAAATGAGATTGCATGGTTTCAAATGAAACATAACCCACATAAAATTAGAACTTTCAGGGGATAGACTTAAGGTAGCTCAGGAGTTAAGAACATTTCTTGTTCTTGCAGAGGATCCAGGTTGAATACCAGGATTCAATGGTGGCTTGAATCCCCTACAGTTCCAAGGGATCTCATAATCTCTTCTATGGTCCAATCCTCTATATGTTGAACATGCAGGTATAGCAGTCACATACATTAAAAAATTCTCTTAAAATATAATCACAAGTTGCAGTAATATTGAGCATAATACCAAATGACAAACATTAGCATATTAACAGTTTTTTCAAGGAAGTTACTGTCACTTTTGAAATAGTTTAGTATATGTTTGTGAGCATGATTTTTTTGCTTAATGAAAGCACACACATATGGTGTTAGTACATGAAATAATACATCAATGTAAGTGGACATCATTATGGCCTGGTATATACATTTTATCTATATTGCAGTATCTTTGATGAATCCCTCAAAGAAAACACTATTACCACATATTTCAGAATCATTCCCGTCATTGATTTTCAGGTTAATCAGTTTCTTAACATATCCCCTTACATATTATTTCTAACACCACCCTGGGTCCATCATGATTATCAGTCACTGAGTGCATGTCTTTTTCTCACTGTCTGATATCTACCTCCTAAAGAGTGGTTGTCTACACATGTAAAATCCCACCGTTTAACTCTTCATAGAAACTCACAGTAGGGCAATCATATCATTACTTTCATGTGGTATATACACACTGGATCATATTATGGTTCTAAATCCCAACGAGTAGCTTCTAACTTCAGTTTCGTACATGCTTCTCTCACCATACAGCATTTACCGCTCCCCTAAATCTAAATTAAGAGACATGTCCTATTAGTATCTGGAAGATATTGTACTCATAGTATTTCCAAGTTTAAAACCATTGTACATTCAAGGACAATGACTGACTATTTCTCAGAGAAATCCCAAATTCTTTAAAGATAGTAACTTGTGTTAAGAGTTCATAGAATTCAAGTGTTATAATTGGAATCATCAGAGGAAAATTGGGCACAGATATAATGCCAGCTGAATCTAGGAAGGAAATTCACATGCACAGATGAAAAGTGAGAAAGCACATGACCTGGTGTGCTCTTGGTAGAATTAGTTCTTGTGTTACTGAGTTGTCACAAATAAAAAAAATTAGATTATTTACCTGTAAAAATGTGTTAGTTATGAAATATAGAAATGATCCTGGTGGTGGGAGTGCCAACTTGTAAAGCCACTTTGGAAATTAATACTTCAAGTCCTCAAAAAAATGGGAATCAGTCTACCACAAGATCCAGCAATTCCACTCTTAGGCATATAACCAAGAGAATCACATTCATACAACAAGGTCATGTATTCAATGTTGTTCATAGCAGCACTATTTGTAATAGCCAGAAACTGGAAGCAACCTAGAAGCCCCTCAACCGAAGAATGGATACAGAAAATGTGGTTCATTTACACAATGGAGTACTACTTAGCAGAAAAAACAATGGAAATCTTGAAATTTGCAGGAAAATGGATGGATCTAGAAGAAACCATTCTGAACAAGGTAACCAAATAGCAAAAAGACAAACATGGTATGTATTCACTCATATGCAGATTTTAGACATAGAGTAAGGATTATGAGCCTACAATCCACACTCCCAAAGAAGCTAATAAACAAGGAGGTCCCTAAGAGACACATACATGGTTCCCTGGAGAAGGGGAGAGGTTCAAGATCTGCTGAGCAAAATGGGAACATGGGAAGATGTGAGAGGGAGCTAGAAGAATGAGAAGAGAAGAAGAAGAGGGATGCTGAGGACATGAGGGAACAGAAAGTTTGAGTCAGGGGAAGAATAGATGACAACAAGAATGGAGATACCATAATAGAGGGAGATATTTTTGGTTTACAGAGAAATCAGGCACTAGGGAAACGTCTGGAGATCTACAAAGATGATACCAGGTAACTATCTCAGCAATGGAGGAGTGGCTACCTTAAATGCCCTCCACTGATTATGAGATTGATGACTGACTTATATGCTATCCTATTGCCTTCATCCAGCACCTGGTTGAAATAGAAGCAGACAGCCATAACTAACTACCAATCTGAACTGCAATCCATGTGCAGAGAAGGACCAGTGAAGAGCTCAGAGGTCCAGACCAGGCTTGTGAAACCCACAGAAACACCTGACCTGAACATCTGGGAACTCTTGCTCCCCAGTCTGATAACTGGAATACCAGCATGGGACTGATCCAGACCCCAGGAACATGGGTTTCTGTGAGAAAACCTCAGAAATCTATGGGACCTCCTGTAGAATTCCAGTATTTATCCCTAGCATAGGTGTGGAATTTGGGATCCCATTCCATATAGAGGAATACTCCCTGGGCCAAGACACATGAGGGTAGGCCTAGGCCCTATCCCAAAGGATACAATAGACACTGATGACACCCTATGGAAGACCTCACCATCAAGGGGGAGCAGAAAAGATATGTGACAGATAAGATTTTAGTTGGGGGGTTGGTAGGGGAGGACGGGTGTGAGAAGGGAACTGGGATTGCCATGTAAAAGAATCCTGTTTCTATTTCTAATAAAAAAGTAAGAAAAAAGAAAAATGTGTTAGTTAAATTAGATTCTGGCCTACCTTACAAACCATGACTTCAAGTAGCATTCTATTACTCTTGTGGGAATCATTATAAGCAAGAAACAGCATGGTGAGTTATGGAGCTCAGTCCCAGTGGATATATCTATACAAAACTACAATATCCAAGGATCATGGAATATTTTTGAAAATAGTGTGAAATTATTGTAAGAGCAATATGATCAGGCAGATGGCTGTGAGATTATAGCCTCTTAGGAATATTAGGAGGCAAATATGTAAATCTCATCTACATTATCAAACAAATGTGAGATGAACAGAGGAGACACCAAAGAACATTCCAAAGTGGATTCAGAAAAGCTCATGGGCCTAAATTCTCCACAAAGTATTACAGACAACCGAGTAATAATGAGGGAAGGAGAGGTACTGCTTCCTGGGGAAGACTAATTGCCACGAGCCAAATAATCGGTACTGAAAACATACACACAAGTAACATTGTATGCATGTAACAGTTTGTATTTTGGATATTTATGTATACACAAAGACATATATGCATAAAAACAAAATAATGAAAAAATAGACCATGGGATTGAAGCAGAGTGAAGTAGGTATTTGAAGGATTTGAAGGGAAGAAAAGAAAGGAGAAAAGCCTTAATTAAAATACAGTCTACCAAGAAAAAATAAGGTAGCTGTCTGACCTCAATATTATATGCATCTTCCTATAATAGAGGCCTGCAATAATTTATGTACTTTCTAGATTTGTACCATATGTAACCCTAATCCTGCCACAAAGGAAAATATAATAAGGAATTTCTCCATTATACATAACAGAAAGCAAAATGAAGTGCAACTGACATACTACTGCTATTCTTTGTTGTCCATTGAGGGGCACATTCCCTACAAATAAACCTGTATTGCCCTTCTGATCTGAGAA
Organism: Cricetulus griseus; assembly: GCF_003668045.3. Classification (NCBI taxonomy): domain Eukaryota; kingdom Metazoa; phylum Chordata; class Mammalia; order Rodentia; family Cricetidae; genus Cricetulus; species Cricetulus griseus. Next base: position 125,782 of record NW_023276986.1, on the reverse strand, counting down.
ATAAGAGGACCACAGGCCTATAATGAATCACTTGAGCAATGGTGTGGCTGTGCCCAGCATTGCTGATTTGCATGTTCCCAGAGCAGAGCCCACTGCACTGAGCACTTTTTAATTATCAGGACACCCAGTGTTGGATTCAACCTCAGAAAGGTCACAGCACACAAATGCAAATCCCCACTCACCTTCTGGTGTTGCTGGTACTCTGGCTTACAGGTAAGGATGACAGCATTTAAAATCTATTCAGCTGAGTGTTATCAGTTCTTCATGTTCTCTGTAAAAGCTCTCAACTAAGAGGATTTATTTTCAATTTTCCAAACAAAGGTTCCAGATGTGACAACCAGATGACCCACTCTCCAACATTGTTGTCTCTTTCCCTGGGAAAAAGTGTCACCATTACATGCTGGGAAAGTCAGGGCATTTACAGTAATTTAGCATGGTATCAGCAAAAACCAGGTAAACTTCCTAAGCTCCTGATCTATGCTGCAAGCAGCTTGGCAGATGGGGTTCCCTTCCAGCTCAGCAGCCCTGTACCTGGCACACAGTATTCTCTCAAGATCAGCAGCTTGCAGTCTGAAGATGATGCAAGTGACTACTGTCAACAGGGTAGGCATTTACTTCCCACAGTGATCCAAGCCATATCATAAAACACCTAGAGAAGCAGAAGTCTACTCCAATTGCTCCTCTGGGGTTTCCAGCTGTTGAGACTGTTTTTCCTTTCTGAGATAAAAAAGTGAAGATGATGTTTTTGTACTGGGATCAGAGGAACTTTTCTATGTTGTAAATCTCTGTCCTTTCCAAATACAAACACTAAAAACACAAGGTCAGAGGTTAAGAGCATGGGCTGTACATTCAGAGGTACTGAGTTCAATTCCCAGCAACTACATGGTGGCTCACAACCATCTCTAATGAGATCTGCAGGCATAAAGACAGACGTTGAATACATAATAAATAAATAAATAAATCCAAAATATGTTTAAAATACAAAAGGAACACTGAGTGCTTTGCTTCTTCTAACACTGGAATTGATTCCTAGCAACAACATGACTGCTGGCAACTGCCTGTAACACCATTTCCAGGATATCTCAGCCTCTCAGTTGTGGGATTTCAATCAGTTTAGCCAATGACTTTGGGGGCTTCAAGTACTAAGACTTGGTCTTGTCTGATTACATGACAACTTAAAAACTGAAGTAGACAGTCTCTTGCTCTTGTACTATCTCTGGTGGTCAGAGGAGAGCAGGGGGCAGAGAGGATGCTTGGTATTTTTCATCCCTGGGCAGAACAACTGGCCGAAGGCAGCTGCATGAGCAACGGCATCTAACTGGTTCTGTATCATTGAGTATATGTCCCTATCCTATACCTATATAATTACTTGAGACCCGTTGGCAGACTCTCGTGACTTCTGGCTACAAGTAGCACCCAAAAAGGATGTGAGCCCAATGGTTTTCAGTAGTTGCAAGAACCCGCACCTAGTCCTGTACCCTGGCATAGGCGCACATGCTCTGAAACCTCAATCAGTTCTTCTGGGTGCACTGAGGCAGGTTCCCACTGCATGGTGCATTCGTGCTGTGGGTACCCCAGTCACTGCTTAGCCATTCTGCTAGCTACTCTACTCCACCCCATTCGTAGTTCATAGCTTTCCACAGGCTTGGGACTATCTCCTCCCCTGACCCATGCTGCCAGTGTACAAGCAGAGCAGCCCTTGGAAGATTATCCTTGGTCTCGCAGTCAGCTGAGGCATGTGCAAGCGAGCATGTGTCTGATCCAAGGAACTGCATTGCCTGCGAGGACCACTGATGAACCTTGTGGGTGGTCCAAACTACACAAATTGCACTATCTCCAGTGGTCAGAGTAGATGGTGTTTTTGCTGGTGTGCTCCTTGAATGCACATAGCGACAATGACTGTGTCCGCTTGTAGAACCACCTGGGTACGAACTGTATACAGAGGCCTTCATAGAGGTGCTTGATCTTGATTCTCTGGTGCTTGCCTGTGACAGGGGTTCCAGTCAGTGCACTTCATACTCATCCTGAAGAGACCCTGTGTCTCTATCTCTAACCAAGACTGTTCTCTGTAGTTTCAATTGTTCTTAGAAATAACAGGTCAATCAAACTTTGGAGCACAAAGCCAGAGCAGCCGTTCCAGGATATGCTAGCCAAACATCATCATTATGTCCTAAAATCTTCACACAACCCTGATGGGGAATGTACTACTGTGTATGTTTATCTTATTGATTGTTAAATAAAATACTTTTTGGCCAATGAGACAGCAAGTAAACGGAACTAGGAATCAAAGAGGATTCTGGGAAATGTAGTAGAGAAGTCCTGATCCAGGAAGGAAGTGACATAGCAAGGAGACTTATATTTAATCAAAGGAGAAACAGGAGGGGTCCTTTTTTCCCGTTCTCCTCCTCCAGAGGCAGGATGTGAGCCACCGGCAAGGAGGGACGCCAATAAGGCATCCAAAAAGATAAGTCTTATAAAATATATAGATGTATGATAATTGACACTGTGCTAACAGATAAAAATCCTAGTCATTGGCCAAGGAGCATTGTACCTAATACACGTTTCTGTGTATTCATTTGGGCCCTAACTCAGGCAGGCGGCTGGCGAAACGCTTACACGTGGCGGTGGGGCTCAGTAGCAATTGGCGGAAAGAGTTATCATAACACAACCTTTTAACCACAACCCTGTAACCATAAATCAGCTGGTCTCTGAAGGAGCAGGAGAGCAAGCACTTAAGCTTAAACTGTCATCCCAGCTTATAGGGCTGCTTCTATGTTGGAGACATCAAAACAGGATTCTTACATCTAGTTATTCCTACAAACAAAACTCATAAAAATATTGGGGACATTTGTTTCTTGAGAGTATAACAGTGGTCCCAAGGTGTGAAGAATGCAGAATGCTTATTAAGATATACTTGGGTATACTTAGGAAAGCCAAGGACTCTGCAGAACTACTTCATTTTGTGTTAATTATAAACAGTTATTGTCTATAGTTTAATCCCAATCAGAAGAGGAACTGGCATATTTTTACCAGTAGAAGTAAGAATAGATCAATAGAAATTATGTAACCTTTAAAAAAACCTCAGAAATGTTAAGCTTATGTAAATAATGCTAACACCTATGTGAGTGAAAAAGATATGAGTAAAAGAAATGAAAGAGGAGGTCTAAGGGAAATCATTTCCTTTTCAAACACAACACGCAAGCAAGACCTACAAGAAACTCCAGAGTAAATATGTCAGACTGCAGGCCATGGCAGAATTCATGACCTGAATCACAGGGAGGTAACAACGAAGAGCTTGGAAATGGTTGAGACAAACTAGCTAGAACATAAAAATCATGGCAACCTACATGACAGTCAAGTGAAAGAGAAGTAATTTCTTGAGACAGATGTTCAAAGAGCAGTGTATCAGAAATTTTAACTAATTTTATTAAAGAAAACTAAGAGTCAGCCCAACACCCAGCACCCCCAAGGAACTGGCAAGGTCATGTTCCCCCACCAAACATCCTCCCATCACACCAGTGACCACTGGAGTCACAGGCCCCAACTACACCTAGAGGAAGTGGCCCCAGCTGCATCTGGAAGAAGAATGACCAGCAGAGCTACAAGCTGAATCTGTAATGATTGGAGGAAGAGGCATCCCCAGAGGCTCAGGTTCCACCTGCACCAATTGGAGAAAAAGATTGCTAGACAGCAGTTTAAGAATACATTCAAAGACAGAAAGAACACTTTCATATTTAAACATTATAATTTATTTATGATTTTTGCTTTACTATCAAATTGTAGATTTTAATGTAGTATAACTCAGATATTTCATCATCTCTACTGCAATGTAGTATGACTTTAGAATTTTATTTAAAAATTATCATTTACCACCAACAATATTAAAGTAAAAAACAAAATCCCAGAAAACAGCACAGTTCTGTTACTATTTTTTTTTGTTTTTTGTTTTTTTTTTAAATGGAGTGTGCTGGATATCTCTACAATTTTGTTCAAATGACTGCAGAACCTGGAAAAGCTGTTGCTGCTATTGATTCATAACATATTACTATTATTGATATATATATATATCAATAATATATATATGTATTTAAAGCTAATTGAAACTCAAATATGTGATGAATCCAAGGTGTTTCAGTGAGTGCTCACCTGTGCATATAAATTTGATTTCATCTTTAGTAAGTAGTAAAGTTATTGCTTGCCAAAAGAAATAATAAGTGACACACTGGAAGACAAATGTCACACAATTTCACTTTTATGTGTAACCTAGCAATGATGTACTTATGATAGCAGAGAGCAGAATTGTGGCTATTAGGCTTCAATGTGGGTCTTTTAACAATGGGGAAATGATTTAAGGATATAAAACTGCAGTTGGACAAGAGGCAGGGACTCTGTGATGTCTTGAGGTCTACTGAGAGCATGATAAATATGGTTGATAACAATATGCTATATTTTAAAAGCTGTGAGATAGTATACTTTAAGTGTTCTCAAAACAAAAATGATGAATTTGTGTGATATAACATGTCAATTGGTTTAATTTAGCCATGCCATGGTGAACATACTGTATTATGTATCATAATTTTGCATGACTTTATTAAAGAGCTAAATAAATGAATGGAGAAAGAAATTATCTTTTACCAAAAGCATCAAGATTTTCTTCTTTTTTCTCTAGGAAATTCACAGGATTTCTCTGTTTATTTAGACTTATGATAATTTGTTGGTTATTTTTATGATGAGTTTAAGTTTTATACCTACTTTTCACAAGGGGACATGGTGAGAAGAAACAGTGGCCCCTGTTTGTGACCTTGAATAGATGCCTGGCTTTCTATTTATGAAGCACAATTGCCTAAGCCTTCCTTGGAGTTAGTATAGGTTCTTAGGTCTGGGTAGAAATGCTAAACAAGAATCTCTTGATTTGGGACATATGGATGCTCTCATCTTTTATGAGGGCTTAAGATGAAAACTAACACCTCAAAGACAAAAGGGATCACAGACATAAACATGGCCTTCAGTAGCAGCATAGACCATGGGATGCCAATATGGAAATCAGTGACAATGTGGACCACCTCTTGTGCTGTATGAGGCCACATTGATGCTGAAGTCTATGTTGATGCCCATGGTCCATGCTGCCACCAGAAGCCATGTTGGTGTTTGTAGTTCTTGTTACCCTGGAGAACATGCTGAGGTGCATCATCAGAGCTTTCACAGGAGACTATGCTGATTCTATTGTCTGTGTGTTGCAGTTATTATGGACAAAAAAGCTTCTTTTGCAAGGGTATCAACTACTGAAGGCGAGTAATTGAAAATAAGAGACATTGGAAGCCTCCATGACAGTTCAACAATCCCCCAATTGAAACAGTACAGACAGGAAGCCATTGAAGAGAGTCCTTAAAAAGAGTCCTTAAAAATTATGACAAAGAGCTGAAGTGTAGCTCTTCTCAGGTGATAGCTTCTTGCAGGGGCCAAGGAGGGACTCAGTTATCTTTAATGTGCTAGACACTGGGAGTTTGACAATGCTCCAATGACTATAAACAAAACACAAATTAGACTTGGTGTATTTTTTTCTTACTTGGGGAGAGATGAAAGGGTGGGAGGGTGGACCTTGGAAGAACAAAAAGCTAATGTGATTGAGTGCACTCCATGAAATTTATAATAATCAATTGGTAAACTATGCTGGGCAATAAATAAAATAAAAATATCTATGATATTTAGGAGCCATGTGGACTAGGTGGCTATAAACAGAAACAGAGGTGAAAATGAAGAAAATCCATGGCTTTGTTTGACCACTACAAAAGTAGTGTGACAGATCAATCAGAGATTGAGTGAGATAAATTGCTTTGATACATAAATGATATAATGGTGATGACTTTCAAAGGAAAATATGTGTCACTGCACTTTTTATGGCTCAGGTTGTTAGTATGGTTTATATTTCACATCAAGCACGTCAGGGATATGGAAGAAGAAGTGACTAAGTGACCAAGAAGTTTCACAGGCACCATGAAGAAAGTCTGTAAACTTCCAATCATTGTGGAATTGTTCCATATTGAATAGTGTCTGTGCTTATTGGAACAGTACAGAGCAAGATGGTACTGATTTTCAAATTAATGAAAATTGCATTTTTTTTACAGAACACAAAGTGGCAGTTCATTATGGAATCCAGACAGCAACATATTCTTTGTAGAAAAATTTGAACATCAATGATTTTGCTGGAGACATCGTTAGCCCTGAGGCTCTTTCTAAGTTACTGTGTAGTGTTGGCCCTGTAGATGTGCTCCACTCTGTTCAGTTCCCGGAGATTTTTACATGCAGAGCATATCACACTCCCATGAAAAATATATTATATCCAAAAGTTTGTTGCAATCTGGACACATTATAGACATGGTTGCCCCTATTGAGCTTCTTGGGTTGGTGCCTTTCTGGGTCATAAATAAGGATGGAGATTTACTTAAAGCACTGTGGTCAGTGCTGCCTGGTTCTTTGTGTGTTTTTTCTGTGATATACATAACATAACATATTTTCTGTATATTTCCGTTCTCAGGTGTGAGATGTGACATACAGATGACCCAGCCCCAATTATTCATGTCTTCAAGAGACCATGTTACCATCAACTGCTGGGCAAGTAATGGTATTAATAATTATTTAACTTGATTTCAAAAGAAACCAGGGAAGAATCCTAGGGTATTGATCAAGCATGCATCTAACCTGCTATCTAGAGTTCCACAAAAGTTCAGTGGGAGTATAGCTAGGGAAGATTATTCTCACATTATCAATAACTTGATGATGTTGCAATGTATTACTGTCTACCATAATATGAGCATCCACCCTCAGTGGTGCAGCTTAGGAGACTGTCCTACATTCTGCTGGTGCCTGGCACACTAGTTCAACTGTTTCCATTCACATAAGAGAATATTTCTGGATCTTCAGCTACTGGCTGCCTGCTGTCATTTTGAAATAGCCAGGAAAGCTGGATATGGCTTGTCATTTTTTTTTCACAGGTGACTGTAATTAGGAAGAGATATTGATTCCTTGTATACACAGAAACACCTTATAATATAAACATCAGTTTTTTTTTTTCATTTAAGAAGTCATTATCCAGATCCCTGGACATGGATGTCAATGAGGAGAGCTCTGCACTCCAGGGGGCCCCTGGTAGTGGATTAGTATTTTTCCCTGGTGTAAGAAGGGACTTTGAGAGCCCATCCCACATGAAGGGATGCACTCTTGCCCTGGACACATGGGGAAGGGCCCAGGCCCAGCCCAGGATGATGTGGTGGACTTTGTGGAGCCCCCATTGAAGGCCCTACCCTGCGTTGGGAGTGGAGAGTGGATGATGTGGGGGGTAGGTCAGGGGTGGGGGAGGAGTGATGGGGGTGAGTGGAGGGAGAGGGAGAAGGGATCGAAATGTGAAACAAGCTTGTTCCTAATTTGAACTAATAAAAAAAGAAGTCATTATAATAACATTGTTAATATTTTCTTGTCTTCATGGGGGAAGTAGTCAGTGTATCCTATTCTTTCCTGTGCTTATCTTTACATCTTTAATATAACTTCTGAGATTGTAGCCATTTTAAATTTTTTTATCAGATACCCAGAGCAAGGTTTGTGAGTCCATTTTTCTGCCTCTGACTGTATGATACATCTCAGATTTCACTTAAAACAAAAAACTTGGCTTCTAAATTCTGAACAGATGTGCTGAGCAATTGAGGCATATGTAAATCAGTCAACAAATATCCAAGCAAAATTTGTGGCAGTGGGATGCATGAGTCTCACATTGTAAATCAACAAGCAAAAATACCATCACAGAGAATAAAAGGGATGACTGAAATAAAACTCAACAGAGAAGCCCACAGATTAGTTTAGACTACCCGTGACCCCAGAGCATCAGTATAATGAAGAGGAAGGTTTGGACTAAGCTTCTGGAGTGTGGCCTATAGCCACCCTGTGGGGGATGACAAGCCAACACTTGTTCCTCTGGTTTGTTTATTTACTCTGCACCTTTCATGGCCTTTTCAATTAATTATTCTGTTTGAAGGGACCTAATATCTTCATACTATATAGAATATAGAATTACCAGATGTGTGTACAAATTGCACATTATTTATTTTTAATTTATGTTTATTTCTGTTACATTATATTTGTAGACATGCATGTCCACCGCCTTCATGCTTAGTTCTCTTGCAGGAGAGAAAATAGCATCATATCCTGTAGAACTGGGATTGTGGATGGTTGTCAGACACCATGTGGTTTCTGGGAACCAAACTCGGTGCTATGCAAGAACAAGTACCCTTAACCATGAAGCCTCATCTCCAGAGGCACAAATCATGAATTCTTGATTTGCAAATTGGTCTTAAAGATCAATGACTCTAAAACGTTAGTGGATAGTCTTAATGTTAACAACATCCCAGTATGTCTTCTGCTTTCTAGAGTTTCAGTTAGCAACTTTTCTAAGTGACAAATATTTCCTCATATTCCACAAGTTAATAGATTTAAAAAGTTTCTCATTGATAGTTTAAACAGGTATACACATAACAGATAGATAACAATAGGTGGACTCACAACAAACATAATGATTATATATCTGCAAATAAAATGTGGTTAGAGACAAGATAAGAAGGGAAATATGCCTGTAGGTGGGATATTTAAATTATGATGTAACCCATAGTGAATGATGCAGAGCCATGGAGTGATGGGAATGTGTATAGCCAACAGGTGTAGCTGAAAAGAAAGACAACTCCAGCAATGGACTATGAAAATGAAGTAGAATATAAGAGTGGCTATTAGCCTATAGATGTGATCTAGAATGATAGATCTGTGGAGGAAATCAATCTATAGTGAAGAAAACCAGAATTGAATGCAGACAGTAGAGAAAAAGCAGACCAGCAGGGGACAGCTACACAGTAGATGAGTTATAAATAGTCTTGGGCCTAAGAGAGAAGTTCTGGGCACTTAGTGAGCATGTGAGTACTGAACCTGTAAAACTGATGGAGCAGTAGAGTGATAGGAAGTAGGCAGATAGATAGTATTTAGTGAAATACTGTGTTTTAGGAAATTCCAGTGACGAAATGTGACATAGCTATTTTATCTTTCAGAGAGATGCTCTCCTTATTACAAAGTTCAGTATGTATTTGACATTTTATTTATTTACTATCTTTGGACAGATATCATATTCTTAGAATTTCCACTTGAATTTCAGGAATGGGTACTACCTGTAACCAAGAACTGCATAAGACTAAGATCTATTGACCGTATGAATGTACATCTAGGCATGAACTCACTCCTGTATGAACTGTGTCCTGTTCCCTAATCTCATTGTCATCCACTCTGAACATTCACTATCATGACACTCATATGAGGACACCATACTGAGTCCGTTCTGACTTCAGCAAGCATTCTCAGAATCTCTGTGGTCCTTCCTATATTCTTCTCCACTGAGTTTCTTGGTCTCTGCTGACCTAAACATAACATAACTAGAGAATACTGGGTTCTCTGGTAGCTATGAAAGATTTAATGGTGGTAAACTATCCCAGAGACCATGGAGCATTCAAAATATGGATGAGCACTTGTTAGAGGGAGAACCTCCATTTCTGGAGATATTAGATTGTGCTATGAGTGGAAAGAATACAGAATCACTGATTTGAAGCATCTACAGGACACTAAGATTAGGCTTGCATGACTACAATCAGGTCAAGAAAAGGAGTTCATGCTCTTCTAATGAGAACTTAGAAAATTTATGACATCTACTTTATTAATTATTGTTAAACGCTTGTATATGCATATTCCTACACACATAAATGCATCCTGCTCAGTATGTATGCTATTTATATGTATGTTTTAGGGTTGTAATATCAAAAAATTATTTCTTAATGTGAAAAGAGTCAGTAATTACTAGCACTTAGAGGAGTGCTTCTCAACATGTGAGTCATGACCATAGGAAAACACATATCTCCCATCGTCTTAGAAACTGTGACACTGCCCTTCTACAAAATTACAGTTACGAAGTAACAGCTAAAATAAGCTTATGCTTGGTGGTCACCACAAAATGAGGAAGTATAATTGAGAATTTTGCTGGGTATTGTAGTCTTTGCCAGCATTTGTAGTCTCTTAGTGTCTGAAGAATGTCTGTCCAGGACCTTCTGACTTTCAGAGTTTCGACTGAGAAGTCAATTGCAATTCTGACAGGTCTGACTTTATTTGTTACCTTGCCTTTTTCATTTGCAGCTCTTTATATTCTTTCTTTATTCTGTATATTTAGTATTTTTTTATTATATGGCAAGGAGAGATTTTTTGGTCAAGCCTATTTTGTCTTCTGTAAGCTTCTTGTACTTTCAGAGGCATGTCTTCTTTAGCTTGGGAAAATTTTTCTTCTATTATTTTGTTTTGGCTCTGTGGGTCACTGATCAATTGTGGTTGGTTTTACCCCTGCAAATGGTTTATATTATATTGTACTTCTTAATAAACTTGCATGGCATCATCTCATAAAATACTTTCTGACCCTGCTATTGTTTTTGTCTTCTTTATTGCTCATCTTCTGTTTTTTTATTTTATTTGATATCTCTGTATTTTCACTCAATACCTCATTTTTCAGGTCCCTTATTCCTGATTGTTTAACACAAGTGGTGTTAAGATGTGTGACAAGAGTATAGGTGAAATTAAGACTCAGTATAGCCATGACAAATATATCCATAAAAAGAGTCAACCTAGGGTACACCTGAAAACAATATTAAGTAGAATTAGATAAAAAATGAAAGAAAGGAAGAGGCAGAATACCTGGGGGTAAAACATGGGCCAGTTGGATTTTAAAACACATTTACTTTCTCCACAGAGTCTTGTTTGCTTCTGCATTCCGGTTCTTGTATTGCTTTGCAAAAGCACTTAAAGAAGTGCTTTACTTTCATTTTAAAACCTGCCCTAAAGGAGGTTCTGTAAATTTAATGATATAGCAATGAATGCGGTGTAGGCAGAAATTTAAGAATTTCCCCAAAATGGCGAACTGAGTATTGTTGTGCCCATACTCTGAATGTCCAAAACCACCAAGAGACCATGTCAGATGCAAAAGCAAAGAGTCTTTTAATTAATGACTTAACTGGGGAAACTCTGGACCTCCATTTTTCCTACACAGGAGGTGAAGCATGAGGAACACTGAGCAGCAGTGGTGAGATTAAATTTTGCACCACCACACCTAGTTCTGAGTTTTGCTTTAATTGCTTTTCACAAATTGGAAGATTAGCTGTGTGGGATGTTTCCCTGAGCGCACCACTCCCTTTATTCCATTTCTCAATCTGTTTATTTCCTTTACCATATGACTTTATTCTATTTCCCTGTGATGTTTTTGTCCTCAATCTGTACATTTCGTAACTTTCTAAGCTCAGGTTGCCTATAATATTATAAATCTTTATAAACTTGAACATGATTAACCTTATGACAGAGTCTGTACTGGGCTGCTTTGAGATTTACTCTGTCATCTTCTTTCACAAGTAATGAAAGCTGATTATGTTAGGCACATGCCAGGAGTATTCCTGAATGGAAGCCTAGAGAGACCATGGTGTGAAGCTGTGGAGGAGAAACCTGGAATGCCATGGAGACCTCAAGATGTTGGAGCTGCCAGAGCAATGAAATATCTGCTGAGGAGAGCTGATAAATTGGAGTGGAACCACCCCAAGAGAAAGAAGTGTGTTGCAGTCAGAAAAACTGAAAGGAGTTGGAAACCTGAAGAGCATTTTTACATCAGGAATGATGATGCAGATTTGGAGCTTGACCAGCTGGTCTTTGGTCTCATTATGGTCTAGTATTTCCTTACTCTGCTCCCTTCCCTACATTTTGAAATGGCAATGTATAACCTGTGCCATTTTACATTGGAAGTATATTATCTTCTTTTTTATTATTTTATAGGAGACTATAGTTAAGAGGTTGCATGATAGACTTTGACTGTTAAACAAGTTTGAGACCATTTTAGACTATGAGTATTTTTGAAGTTATACTGAATGCATTTTTCCATTATGATATGGCTACAATCCTATGTGGGTCAGGGACTGGATTGTGGTGGTTTGAAAGAAAATGTGCCTCATAGGATGTGACATTATTAGGAGGTATGACTATTTTAGAGTAGGAGTGGACTGGTTATAAGAATTTGTCAGTATGCTGATGGGCTTTGAGGTATCCTATGCTCTACCTAAGCTCAGTGTGGGACACAGAGAGTTGTTTTTTTTTCTGCCTGTGGAGCAAGGTGTACAAATCTCAGCTTATTCTTCAGTGCTTTTCTGCCTGCATGCTTCTATGCTTCCCATCATGAAGAAAATAGAATTTAAACTCTGAAACTGTAAGCCAGCCTTCATTAAATATTTTCCTTTATAGCAGTTGCCATGGTCATGGTGTCTCTGCACAGCAATAGAAACTTGAACAAAGATATAGTACTTGTATGAAATTACTCAATACATAATTCATCCAGAAGGAGAAGGTATTGGCTTCTGAAAGGCCCTATGTATATTACTGCATGTTTTGATTGATATACATTGTTAAGTGTTCATGTCCTTTTCCCATGATGCATCTCATTGTAATCATATGCACAATATATCATGTATATGCATAGGCCAGTAAATAAGAGGTTTTCTACAAAAAACTATTTTTAAGAACACTGTTTAGTAGACGAAGTAAGTTTTAGGCTCGATTTTTCAACTACTCCTAATTATCATTTCTTTCCAGGTGTATTTAGCCATGTAAAGGCTGCTATGAATCCATCGGTTGGAATGATTTGATTGTTTCGTTTGTAGATTGGTGTGCATGAATTTTGATGAAATTGTGTTTCCAGGTTGACAAGTGTTTTATTTGGAAAGGACTGCATCTCTAACTCAAGCCCAGCTAGGTCCAAGATAAGCTATCCCCACCTACACCTGTCCCATTCTACTCAGTCCTCCCTACAGTGTTCTACCTTGGAAATCTTACATGTTATGGGGTTTTAAATGAGAATGTCCCCATAAAATCACATGTTGTAATACTTGGCCCAATGTTTGCTTTTTGTTTTTGTTTTCTGAAGATAGGGTTTCTCTGTGTAACAACCCAAAGGTGGGTTTGAAGTTTCAAAATCTCAATTCATTCCCAATTATCTCTCTCCCTTGCTCTACTCTGGTTCCTACTTAGAGATAAATGTGTAAACTCGGAGCTACTGTTCCACGGTAATGACTCTTCACCAGCTGTCATTCTTACTGCCATGTTGGTCATTGTACCACACCATGGAACCATAAGAACTCAAATTAAATTATTTCTTCTATAAATTGTCTTGGCCCTGGTGTCATGTCACAGCATTGGAAAAGTAACTAAGAAACTTAAACTCCTAGTCAGGAAAGAAATGAATAAACTGTTAATTGAAGACACCTTCCTCATCTCCATGCATATGTTATGAAACTTGATAGCATAGCTGAGGACCAAGTAGTCTAGAAGCCTTAGTTACAGCAAAAGAGTAATAACAATTAAAATAATAATGATGGACTCTACATTCAAAAATAATTTGTTCCCAGTATCAATTTTATGAAATACTATTCCCTTAAGATTTTCAAATATTTAAGATTTCCTTGTTTTTATTTTGTATTGGTATTTTATCTGCATATATATATTTGTATACCATATGAATAAAATACCCTCACAGGATATCACAGTTGCTCAGATACACTGGAATTGGAGTTACAGACAATTACTAGCAGTCATGTGGTTGCTGGAAATAAAATCCTGGTCTAGAAAAGTAGCCAGTCATTTTAATCTCTAAGCCCTCTTCCCAGGTTGCCTCCTCAGTATTCTAATAATCTAACTAGATAATCATTTTCTTGCAAAGAAAACTCCAGCATTGTTGGCCTGTATGCTTAGAGATGTGTGTGGATAAATGTATAGGTGTTAGTGTGTGTTAACATCTGTGTTGTCTGAATTTTAGGTGTTACAACTCTGTTGCTCAGGAAAAGTTACTTTTCTCGTGTGAGCCATAGGAATAATTCCTTTGTTTTTAACATTAGGGTTATGCAAGAGGACAGAGATTTAGGACATTGAGAAAATTTTCCTGATCCCTGTACAAAAAGTGTCACATTGACCTTTATATCTGAACAAAGAAAAACAGTCCTAGCAGCTGGAGACACCAAAAACAACGATTGGGAAGACTTGGCTCTCACTTCTTTGGCTCTCAATTCTGCTTCCCTTGTAGTTTATGTCATGGCTTGAATCACTGTGGGAGGTAAAGCGCTACCCTGTTGACAGTAATAAGTTGCAAAATCTTCAGGCCACAGACTGCTGATCTTGAGAGAATACTCTGTGCCAGATCCACTGCCACTGAACCTCAATGACACCCTGTTTGCCAAGTTGCTTGCACCACAGATCAGGAGTTTAGGAGCTTTCCCTGTTTTCTGTGGATACCATGCTAACCAGTTATTAATACTCTGACTGACCTGTCAGGTGATGGTGACACTATTTCCTAGAGATGCAGAAAGGGAGGCTGGAGACTGAGTCATCTGAATGTCACATCTGGAACCTGGCATTTGGAGAAGAAAGAAAAACAAAAAGACGTATAATACTATCTGCAAAAGTCAGTTCATAGGAGTTTCCCCACAAGCTGGACAATACTGACCACACTGAGAAAAGCATTGTTGTCCTTCATACCTGGGATCTAAAGCAACAGCAGCCACAGGCGATGACTAGGAACCCTCATGTCTGTGCTGTGTTCTGATTGGGACTGACTCTTGCACAGGGTGTGACCAGCCTATTAAGAAGTTCTCAGAGCAGTAGGATGTTACATGCAAATCAGCAGGGCCTAGATGATGGGGGCACAGCTGCAGGGCTCTTTCTCCTCAGGAACTGATACTGCAAGTGCCTCAAGACTCAATGTTGTGGGCCCGATCAGAGTATTGTCGGGTTCACTACAGAAAACAGTCAGAGGACAGGCTGGCTCTGCTGTCCTGAAGTTGAATTTCTTTTTCTCCTGCATGGTTAGTGACATAGATATCAAGCTAGTCTTCTGTGTTTTTTCATCTTTCACAAATCATTTATTTTTTTAAATATTTATTTATTATGTATACAAAATTCTGCTTCCAATAGAAGAGGTCACCAGATTTCATAACAGATGGTTATGAGCCACCATGTGGTTGCTGGGAATTGAACTCAGGACCTATGGAAGAGCAATCAGTGCTCTTAACCTCTGAGCCATCTCTCCAGCCCCCCAAAAAGCATTTCTAAAAACTCTTATATGTTTAGAAGTCATCTTCGTTTGGTCATGTACATATTCTTTATGTCTGAGAGTTCTTTGATCCAATTCCCAGAATTCTCTGCTCTATCAACCCTCTATACACCAATCAGTATTGAGGAATGTAAAAGTATAATAATGATTGGTATATTTAGTTATTGATTAGATAAAAATATGCTTTTACATTTTGAAAAAATAAAATTTTGTGAATAATTTTAATATATGTTAAACTGTTTAATCTTCTCAGTATGGACTAGCCATAAAAGCATATGCCACTGCCAACGTATTGTCTTCTAATAACTGGTTGAAGTCCTTCTTTGTTTAATGTTCTTTCTCACTTCTCTCTTCTGAAAGCATCAGCATGACATGTTTTCTGTCTCTATGTCTGAAAAAGTATATGCTACATATTTAGCCCTGTGTTCATGATGAATGTCTGTCCAAATGACTCACATGCTCCTGTGAGGCTGTTCATGACTCCTTCTGTTAACCACAACACTTTTTCCCCAGAAGTTGGTGTCCTCAGCAAGTGTTCAGCTATGCAAGAATATATGCTGCTGAAGAAAGGTATGAATCTGTTTGTGGTACATACCTTATAATTCCTAACAAAAACCAGTTATTAATACCTGGCTAAAGTGTGTGACACCCCAACAGTTCACAACGATAAAAAGCAATGACATAAAACAGAGTAAGCCCTGAGTGAATGAAGTTCTGAGTGAATGACAGGGAAATACCCATGTTGAGTACTTTAAGATCTTCAACTTATGGAACATTGGCAAATCTACTTCTTGATATAGAGTTTGCTCAAGAGTGGCAGAAAAGATCTTGGGAGTAGAAGTATGAGTGTTTAAGAACAAGGAATCCATATGTGAGAAGACGTCTTCCTCTTGAATATTTATAGCCTAAGGCTGATAGCCTAAAAGAGATCTCCTATGGAGACCAGATAATTCCTCATTGTGTGCTGTACCTCATAAACATGCTGAGGTTCTGTGTTGCAAAGGGTAACAGAACCCCACGTGATCCCATATCAACTCTACTTTTGACTCAATAATTTTCCTTCATTCCCTTGGTGAACCTAATCACGGATCTAGTTTCCAAGAAGTGTTGGTTAAGCACATGAACACTGAGAACTGGGGACAAATATTGTATGGAACACATTTTCTGTATATGGTTGATACAAAAAAAAAGATAGTGGTATGTGGGCATCAATGGAGTAAAGAAAATGTCCATACATGGCAGTAGAGCATGTGGAAACACTCTCCACCTAATATTAGAGGATTGAATCTTGGACTGGGAGGAACAGAGCTCTGATCTAGCATGAAATTCTACTTCACTTTATAAAAACAAAAAAGCACTTCCAGTCAATAAGACAATCTTATTGTGAGTAGCATCAAAATTAAAAAAAAATTATCTAAAGTCATGTGGTAAATTAACAATGTACAGTGGAGAGAATCATTATTTTCTGGCAGGAAAACTTTATTGAAAATTAACTTCCCTCATTTGTTTACATACCTTCTTGCTATTTATGATACAATGGCAGTGTTGAACATTTGTGAGAGATACTGGAAAGACTACAAAAGAAGCTATTTAGCCCTTTAGCTGGACTCTGAGTGTTCCTGTAAGGCCTAAACAGAGGGATTCTTCTTGGCAGGCAGGACTGGCTATGTTTGGAGCACTTCAGGGTGCCTGACACTGCTGTCTTGTTTTGGCAGATGCTGGTCAAGTAGTTCTCCAAATGTTGTCCATGGACTTCTCTAATAAAGGTGTTTGGCTCACCTGGCAACCAAGGACCAAGAATTGTGACATTGGATCTGCTATGGACAAAATCCAGTTTTCAAAGTACCCTCTGACATTTTGACAGTACTTGTGCCCAAAATATGTGACCCACTTCCCTTGTCTTGTAGTCACATCAAGTGGAGATGCAGAGCCTCTATAAGTTCAGCTTCTTGGCATTCTTCCATAATCTACGGGATAGGGTGTGTGAAGCCTTTAATGCAATAGAAGAGTGACATGAGGGGAGAGTTCCAAGTATGTGCATGCTAAGAACAGCGTTAGCTACTTGTAGCAGAGTTTTCTCTGCTTTCCCTAGGCCAACCAGGACAGGACTTGGTAGTTTCTACTGAGAAAAACCAAGTTCCCTGATGTGACTCACAGTCCTGAGGGCAGGGCTGTTGCCTTGTCTCTCTGTCTGAGGGGTTACAAAGAACCTGTCAGATTATGATGAATGCTAAACCTCTATTAACATGATTCAAATAAGTCCTTCCTTTTAAAACTCTTTTTATAAAAATTCAGTGATTTTAGTTATTAACAGAGAATTTACTAATAAAAAGTCTGTTATTTCCAGAAAGTAGATATTAAAGATTGGGATTCTCTCATGTTCAATTAGACAGCTAGTCTAAGGTTGAGAGCCTCCAAAGTCTGTTGCTCTGAAGCATTTCCAGAAAATGCAGTATTGCTCTTCTGATGTACTTGAGTCCCTCTAACACCCTTTTCGGGATTTGCTATCCCTTACCATGGTACCAGGCCATGCATCCATATGCAGATGCATGAAGATATTTAATCTTTTTTTTTTCGAGACAAGGTTTCTCTTTGACTTTGGAGACTGTCTAGAACTAGCTCTTGTAGATCAGGTTGATCTGGAACTCACAGAGATCTGCCTGCCTCGGCTTCCGAAGTGCTGCAGATATTGATTCGTATGCTTTTGACTTCAAACTAGTTTAATAAAGTCACCAATTGAGGAAAATGTAATAGAAAATTAGTATCTCAGAGCAATACTTCCAGCAGAGTTAGTAATGATGAGAGGGAAAGACAGTAGATATAATTTTCAACATATTACATAACCTTACTAAGCCAGAGAGTAATCAAAAAAAAAAGGAGGAATGACATTTATACACAGGAATCTTTAAAATCTCTCATTTTACCTAATATACAGGTATCTTCTTTTTCACAATTTTCAGGAACTTAGATGGCTCTCTAGGAAGAGTCTCATTACATAGATGCTTCTGGTGTTTTCTAGACTAATGTTAAGCAGTAACCCATAAACTTGTATAAATTCCTCAATTAGGGACACAGCCATGATATAAAAGAGTTAGAAAAAGAGAATGTAATAGAATGCAACATCGGCCATTTGCAGAGCAACAAATGAAAGGAAGTAAGGAGTACAGAGTAACTATTATTCTTTTGCAGGCAGGTCAGAGCACAAGCTCAGCAAACGAGTATTATTGAGACATGTCTCAGCAGAGATTCTCTAATTTTTTTTATTGATCTTCCTGACCATCTGCAACTACCTTATATAACTTAGTTAATGGCTGAAGAGTAAATTCTAAATTTCTATACCCTTTTAAACTTTATCTCCTATAATAACCCAATTGATTATGCAAGCGAGATGCCTCAGGTGTTATATCCTCTGTCCTTATTTAATTAACATGGAAATGATTTCAAAATTTTGCTGCTAGGGAAAGAAAAATTACCACAGGACATTATATGGCATGGCTGCTTCTATTACAATATCAAAATATACTTGAAGCCAAGGTGAAAGTGAAAAATACTATCAAGAGATTCAGAGACACAGAGGAATGACTGGGTACCCCTATCAGAAATATGTTCTTCCTTTGTGAGTTTTTGTTATGACTTTATCAATTTGGGAGGAAGTTCATAATAATCTTGACTGTAATAAGTTGTAAAATCTTTTTTCCAACTTTTTTATTTGAATTAGAAACAGGATTGTTTTACATGATAATCCCATTTCCCTTCTCCCACCCGTCCTTCCCTACCCCCCCAACTAAAACCTTATCTGTCACATATCTTTTCTGCTTCGCCTGGATGGTGAAGCCTTCCATAGGGTGCCATCAGAGTTTTTTGTTTCCTTTGGGGTAGGTCGTAGGTCCACCCCCGTGTTTCTTGGCTCAGGGAGTATTCCTCTATATGGCCTAAGCTCCCAAAATCCACACCTATGCTAGGGATAAATAAGTAAATAAATAAATAAATAAATCTCATAATCAGAGGAGAGCATTTAAGGTAGCCACTCCTCCATTGCTGAGATAGTTAGCTGGTGCCATCTTTGTAGTTCTCCAGACATTCCCTAATGCCTGATTTCTCTGTAAACCAAAAATGTCTCCCCCTATTATGATATCTCTATTCTTGTTATTATATTTTCTGACTCATATTTTCTGCTCTCTCATGTCCTCGGCATCCCTCTTCCTCTCCCCTTCTCATTCTCCTAGCTCCCTCCCCCATCTTCCCGTGCTCCCATTTTGCTCAGCAGATCTTGAACCTCTCCCTTTCTCCAGGGGACCATGTAAGTCTTTCTAAGGGACCTCCATGTTTATTAGATTCTTTGGGAGTGTGGATTGTAGGCTGGTAATCCTTACTCTATGTCTAAAATCTTTAGACTTCAGGGAGCAATATAATCTAGAAATATGGTACAGCAGAAATTATGTGGAGAATCTGGCAGCACTGGTGACTGTAGAATACTTGATACAATGTTGTCACCCTTCCTTATCTGGGAGCAAGAGCTACATGGTTGGAACAGCTCATTAAAAGTGTTCAGATCAGTAGATGATGCTCAGACACATGAAAATTTTGAGGAATTTGGTTAAACTGGAAACAACTGACAGGCTGATTCATCTCAGTAAGTCAGCCAGGGCCTGTGACCCTAGCTATCCTATGGCAGACAAGGAGTGTGCAAATTTTTCTCCAATAATTGTGTTGGGCCAAATGGGCAACATCAATATTATTCTTTGAAAACATGCTATTGTAATGTGATCAATTTCAGTTGTAATTCTACTCCTTTGATGCTTTTATATGCTTCAGGTGACAAAATGTCTTCTTTTAAAATTCCATTTCATGACATACTAGGTGAGAGGAAGCACTATAATATCTAGAACCACCAAAAACAGAGTTTGGATTTTTAATAAAAACAGGCTTTGTCATAACTAACCTGTACTTTTCAGCTGAGTCATCTGCCTTACTCTGTTTGTGTTTTCTTTGCTATATATCTTTCATCAATGGCAGCCATAGTAACTATTTGTCCTTGTACCTACAGATAATTATGGTGTTTATCCCCTCATCAAGGAAACTCTTTTGCAAAAGGCAGTGATCACTAATGAAAACTATAACTAATAAAAATGCAGAGGTGTAAGGTCAGTTCCAGTGGATACAACTAGTAAACATGCCCATACTTAAGAATCAGGTAACATTGATAAAGAGAACACGAAATATTATAAGAACCAAAGGATCAGAAACTTTGTTGTGAGATTGTATCTCCTAGAACATCAGCAGCTATACCCATAAAGTCTCAAGATTACTCCTTAAATGTTACCAGAAGTAAAAATGCATGAATGAAAGTGCCAACATGCAATGGGGAAACCCAAGATCCTGAACCCGACATGTAGAATTATAGGCAACTGAGCAATTCACAGAGCAGGAGGGGTGGTCAGTCTAATGGAAAGAAAATAACAATTAGTTGTCCACTACCAAAAGATCAGTCAGGAAAACATATTTATATGTAACATTATATTGATTAAATGTTAGTTTAGGCATATATATTCAAATATATAGATAAAAAGCTATGAATATGAAGGAGAACAAGGAAGTTTTGGAAGGAGGAAAGGGAAGAGAGAAGTGTGAGATTAAATTACATTTTCAACATAAACAAAAATGAAGAAATGCAAGAAAAGGCATCAGTGACCTTCTGGGAGACATGTTTGAAGCATTCTTAGAATCTGTACCATATGTACCCACATATTTCACTTAATATGAGAAATTTTGAATATTAAGTTCATGAGCAGTGCATTTATTGCCATCAATACTTGAGACTATTTCATTCATTAATATTGTAAAGAGCAAAATACTTAGCTAAGTGGTAGTGCTTGGCACATGGCAGTATGTGTTAATTTCCTCCCAACCCTACTCCTTCTCTTACACACACACACACACACACACACACACACAATAAAACTACACACTTACAGAGAGAGAGAGACAGATAGACAGACAGAACACAATGAGATTAGGGGTAACCATTTAAATGAATGTGCCTTGATATATATATATATATATATATATATATATATATATATATTCTATGCAATATATAGAATATTATAGAACATATATTCTATATTGTATAGAAAATGCTAAAAATCTTTATAAGGTACATTATTTCAATTTCTCTTCCTACTGTATTCTCATTCAGAATTTATGCATTTATTTGAAAATATAAAATTCATACTCACTTTCTATAGTTTGATGGCAGTAATTTAATTTTTTCCCTAGAAACAAAGGATTTCAACATCATATTCAGGTCAAGGATATGGACACCTTGACCTTAACATAGTGATTATATCATTGATCTAATCATAAAATCCTAGTGTGAGGGTCCATATAACCTGTGATTCACTTACTTCCCTGTATTTTTGAGGGGAAAATAATCAGTTTATATTCACATTTTAAATGAAATAAAATGGTTAGTATTGTGTACACCTTGACAGGCCTTCATCTAACCCTTACTATTTAGTTCTTTCATGGGGCAATCAGTGTTTTCTCTCATTGCTGCCTTAGGATACATATGTTAGGATACATATATATCACCCCTTATCTGAAAAGCTTAGTGATGTTGGCTTCTGTTGCTTGACCAGGCCCTGCTGCAAAAGGCATAAGACCCACACTCCTACTTCCTCTACAACCGTTAGAGATGGATTCCTAGTTCTGACAATCTCTAGCAGGTGCTGTTTTGCAACTCCCATGTCAGTCTAAATTATTCAGATTTTTCACAGCCACACATACATCATATTAAATGCTTGAAATATGCATTTCCCTAATCCAATTTTCACTCAGCTTTATCCCATCATTTCTGGTTGTTGAGAAGGCCGCTGTTCACCATTCTCTTGAGGCAGATGCAATACCATTGCTATTGCATCCTATGAGGCCAGAAATGCATAAATCTTGAGCTGTAGCCAAAGCACTCATGCTCAAAGGCTTTCACCTACAGAAATTAATCTGGAGTCCCTCAGCATCTCTTTCACTCAGATGAGTAATATATTTTGCAGCTGGGCCACATCAAGCAAGGAAGTTGTTTTTGTTAGGGTCTGAATCACTGTGTGAGGAATATGTGTATGTTGCAAGCAGTAATAAATTCCTAAATCCTCTGGATCCACTCTGCTGATCTTGAGTGTGAAGTCTGTCCCTGAGCCACTTCCACTGAATCTGTCTGGCACCCCAGAAAATCGATTGGAAACCTTGTAGATCAGGAGCTCTGGAGACTGGCCTGGTTTCTGCAGGAGCCAATTCATATAGGTGTTTCCATTACTATGTACAAGGCTCTGGCTAGACTTGCAAGAGATAGAAACTGAATCTCCAAAGCTGACAGGCATGGAGAGTGGAGTTTGGGTCATCACAGCATCACTGATAGAGGCTGAAATATTTAGAAAGAAGTGCAAAGTTACAAAGAAATTTAATGAATAATCATTGTTGATATTTATTTCAATAGATGCTTATTTTTACAAACTATGCACTTTTTACAATTACATACAATATTTTGTATACAACAATACCTCTTTTGATAAAACATGTGAATTGAAATCCCTCCAGAGTTTACAGGCATAATTTATACGACAGTTTATCTGTGTCACAATCTTAATTAAAGTACAGATTTTCTCCCATCTGTAATCACCCACTCACAAATATGAACACTCATGTCCCACCCTGGGTAATAATATCTGTTCTTTCATATATGGACAGAACACTTGTAATCATCAGTAATACTCAGAGTTCATCCTCTCTTCCCATTCTCCAATCTCACTTCCCTCTGTCCTCACCAGGTATCCAGAACAAAAGCAGCACCAATAGTTGAACAGGCAACTTCATTTTGAGGAGGCAGCCTTAGGAGACTGATTAGTCAACACAAGAAAATATCTGTGCTTTTATCTGAGACAAGGAAGTATAGGGATTCTCACGGGAGCATTATGCAAAGGCCTGGGTGAGTGGTGCCTTATAGATACAGGGAAGAGTTATGCAGGCTTCTCATTATTGCAAAAAGCACATAAACTCTCTTCTATGCCAGGAATGACAATACATAAAAAATGTGGCACTTGATGAGAAAAGACCAAGCTAAAACTGTACATTAGAACAACCCCAGTAACACAATAAGTTATGTATTACAGAAAAACTGGAAGGACTGAAAATGAAGGTGCATGTAGATAGTGAATCGATGTGCTTTGAATGGCTATTCATTTCCTCCCCATTCATCAGTTTTACAGAGAAATAGATTTCTTTTTAAGAATTTCATATATAGAACTTAGGAGCTGACTTTCCTGTGTTTAGTAAATTTGTCTCCACAAGAGAAGGAAAAATACCAGAAATGTGTATATTAAGTGATTATTATGAAAACATAAAGACAATGGATACTAAAAATAATTTTTCTGGGATGTATGGTTTAAGGACACTGAAAGTGACTGAGAGGCCTCTGGTGTTTGTGGTAAATGGTATTTCATGGGTGTTTTCTAACATAACTTTATATGAATTAGATACATATAACATTTTATGTCACAAATATACACTATTGAAATGATCTTTTGATATTTTTTATTTATTTATTATGTGTTGTATGGATATGTGTATAGATATGTTCATTCCATGGCATGCACATCAATTTCAGAAGACAAGGCATGGGAGTCAGTCCTTTTCTATGATGTTGGTCTAGGAAAATCTCAAGTAGTTATCTTGGTCAGAAGCACTTTTTTCATTGAGACATCATACCAGTTTATACGGTGAAATGGCTTTAGTATGATGTTTTGACAGAAACGGTGTTGGGAGCTTGATTGGTTGATCAGCAGTTAAGATTGCATTCTGTTCATTCAGAAGACATGAGGTTCACCAATATAAATGTGCTCACTGTTTTCTATAATCTAGTTCCAGAGACTCCAACATACCTTTCTGTTTTCTATGGGCACCTTCATGCAAGTGTACTTACACACATAGAGACACCAACCCATATACATGAAGTTAAAAATAGATAAGGCTCTTTCTCACAAACAAAAAGATAGTGTGTACACAGTTGATAACAGAGAATGTTTATCTCTCAGAAATAGAATTTAGAATTCTAGGGAATATGTTGTTAAAATTTTGTGAAAGCATTGGTCCTGGCTGATTGTGTGTGTGTGTGTGTGTGTGTGTGTGTGTGTGTGTGTGTGTGTGTGAATTTGACACAAGATGATGACATTTGGTTGAAAGAACTCTAGTTAAAAAATGTTTCCATCATTTTCACCTCTAAGCAAGTCTGTGTGCTATTGTCTTGATTAATATTAGATATAGGAAGACCCACCTCAGGCTAGACTGTGCTAATCCTGGACAGGTGATGGTGGGCTGTATAATAATGCATATTGAGCAAACCATGTGTAGTAATCCAATAAAAAAAATTGCCATTGTTGCTGCATTTGTTTCTGCATCCTAGTAACTTCCTTGCTTGCATTATAGCCCTGAATTTCCTTCATTATAGACTGTGAAGTGGAACTGTAACCTGACCTTTGCTCTCCTAGTTGCTTTTGTTCGTGGTAGCTAGCACAACAATAAAATGCCACCCAGAACAGATCTCCAGACTTATTACATGGCTCTTATACTCAATGAGGAAGATAGGCTTTTTAAGAGAAAGGCTGTCTTAAGATCTTAGGAAACAATGAAGGCAGTCAATATCAGATTTTCCTTTTTTTTTTTTTTCGAGTATTACTAAGACTCACCCTGTTAAGAGTCTTCTCCATACAGAAAACTGAATTCTGTTAGATTCTTGTTAGATTATTTATTATTTTTTGGTTATTTTCAAGACAGGTTTTCTCTGTGTAGCTTTGGAGCCTATGCTGGCACTCACTCTGGAGACCAGGCTGGCCTCAAACTCACAGATATCTTGCCTCTGCCTCCTGAGTGCTGGGATTAAAGGCATGCACCACCAACACCCGGCTCTTGTTAGTTTTTAATGAAAATCTATTCACCTTATAGACCTCTATGTTCTATAGCCATCAAAATTGAGCATTCCCCCTAGGGAACAAAAGTAGACTCACATTTTCATTATCCCAGTCCTCTGAGCCTTATTTGGAGATTGTCACTTGATACTGTGGTGCAGTGTCAGATCTACATAGCAAAGTCAGTCAGCTGGTGAACTCTAACCAAATTGGGGGGAATGTTAATTCCTACATACATAAACCCATGATGGTATTAAATAGTACTTGAAAATTTTGTCAACTTAACATGGTTTAGAAGGGCTGTTATTGGATGGCAACCATTATACTAGATGATATAAAAATATACAAAATTCTAATAAATATTGAATACTTTATTCCCAAAGTATAAATTAATTGAAACCAAGAGAGCTAGAATATACAATTTTTAAATGAGAAAATTAGGTCCTATATACAAATCTTTCTGTTTAATTATTTGATTTATATTGTAAATTATGAATTTTGTGTTTGGGACTCAGATAAAATGACTAACATTATTTAAAACAAAAACAAAACCAGCCTGCAATACACAACCCCAGAGAATCCAGGATATAAGGAGGACCCTAAGAGAGACATACATGGACCCTCCCCCACAGAAGGGTAAACAGACAGGATCACTTTAGTAAATTGGAATGGTAGGGGAAGAGGAAAGGGGACGGGAGAAAATGAGTGGATAAGAGAACATTAGGGATTCCCAAGATTGAGTTGGAGAAAGGGTAGAAAGGGAGAACAAAAAAAAGAGATACCATGATAGAGGTAACCATTATGAGGTTAATGAGATTCCTGGCACTAAAGAAATTCCTATGAATCCACAAGCATGACTCCAGCTAAGAATCTAAGCAATAGTGGAGAGGGTACCTTAACTACCCTTATCCTATAATTAGATTGATGACTTTATTTGCCATCATAGAGCCTTCATCCAGTAACTGATGGAAGCAGAAGAAGAGACCCACAGCTAAGCACTGAGCTAAACTCCTTGAGTCCAGTTGTAGAGAGAGAGGAGTGGTAATATGAGCAAAGGAGTCAAGTCTATGTTGGGGAAACCCACAGAAATAGCTGACTTGAGTAAGTGGGAGCTTACTGACTCCAGACTGACAGCTGTATAAGACTGAAATAAGGCCCCTGAATTTGTGGGCCTTGGGCAGTTTATGAGGCCATTGAAAGTGAAAACAGTAATTATCCCCATGACATGAGCTGGCTTCTTGTAGCCTATTATCTGTGGAGGGATTGTTGTAATCCAGGCAAACCTGACTCTGACTCTCACCCACCTGTGCATGGCAGGTGTATGTACCATGACCCTTGAAATGGAAAGCTACACCCACCCACTTTCCTTCTCTCTTCCATGCTGTTCCTCTGAAGGGGCAGAAAGCACTTTTCCTCTCTCTCCCTTCTCTCTCTCTCTCTCTCTCTCTCTCTCACTCTCTCTCTCTCTCTCTCTTTCTCTCTGTCCCCCTCCCTCTCTTCTTTCTTCCGTCCTCCATTTCCATCTAATAAAACTTCTCAGTTAAGCTCCCTCTGCTTGGCATGTTTGTCCCTTGCCAGCCATGGAATCCACCAAGCTCCCCCTTGCCCAATATTCTGATTTTGAAAGAGAAAAAATAAGTGAGTGGAGTTTTTCTTTTAAATGGCCAAGGAATATACAACTGCCATTCTCAGGTAGGTGAGAGTTGGCGCCAGGTAGCCTAGATTACAACAGCAATATAAAAGTATACTTCTAATAAAGACATTTGTCATTGATTGCATTTTAATGAACATTCATAGAAATCATAAATTTTATCATTATTACAATGTAAAATCATATTTGGAGATACTACTTTCCTTTGCTCATTATTAATTCAAGGAAAATGTATGAAATGCCACATGGAGATATTCATTGAACAGCAAAACAGAAAGCTGAATAAAATAAAATAAGGTATTGGTGGTTAGGATACATACCAGTAGTATTATGTGTTAAAAAGTGAAACCTAAACCTAACTATTACATGTATGAGAGAAAACAATAAATGTTTTTAAAGTGACATGACATTTGTTTAAAATAAGAAGAATAATATTATAAAATATTGTGTTTTCTAGTAGACAGAAATATTTGTCATCCAATTTGGACTTACAGAAGCTCAAATATAAAACTGGCAAGAACTGCTCATTAACTGATACAACAGGATAAAGTCTAGTCCTCCAAAAGATGGGTCAGAGGTTCATTAATATCAATCATGATTGACTATTATTTATTTATTTATTTATTTATTTATTTATTTGTAAACTAGTCCACAATACAGAGAAGTTTCATCTATAAGCTAGCAATTAAAATACATCAAACTAAATTGGATATATAGTTATAATACATGACATATATACATAAATAATATTTTTCCTGTAGCATGACAGGAAAACATTGTGCATTGTGCCATTTTCTCCCATCTGCAAGTATTTCTGTTGGGTTGCAAGGTATGTCAATGATCCTTTGATTTTTTGTTTTAAATAATGAGATCGTCATTAGAATGGCAGCCCAGTCCATTCTCTGAGTTTATTGTGTCTTCCTCTGCTAGTCACTTGATGCACTATCCATGGCTAATAGACATTTGTCCATGATTTTCTGCATAAAAGGCTGAGCAGTGTGAACAATCTAATGCACCTCTTTAATAAAATTGCTGCTTTCTCAAAGCATAGCACCTTACATTTTATTCTTGGTGCAGGCTCATGTGGAATCACTTATTCTTTCTCAAATTAAGTTCTGGTAAGTCTTTAAATCTCTGAGTATTCCTGAAAACATCCCACAATTTACCTGCTGAGGAGATTATGTAATTCAAATTTTATGAATTAAAAAATGCAAGGATTTGGATGTCTTACATTTACATCCTCTTTGGGATGGTTCAGAAATGTACAATCCATAGGCTTGGCCATTGGTGCAAAATTTCAGAGGTCTGAGTTTCCAAATATCCTTTATCTTCATATATATCAGCATCAAGTTATGCCAGCATCATTTGTTAAAGATGTTTTTCTTTCATTGTATAATTTTAGCTTCTTGTCAAAATCAGATGTTCATAGGTACGTGGGTTAATATTAGAGTTTAATTCAATCACATTGGTCTACCTGTCTATATTTTGTGCCAATACCAAGCTATTTTCAGAACAATATCTCTATAATAGAGATTGAAGTCAGGGATGGAGATAACTCTGGACATTCATGTTTTTATACATGATCGTTTTGGCTAACATGAGTCTTTTGTTTGCCCATATAAAGTTGACAATTTTTCCTTCAAGGTCTGTGAAGAATTGTACTAGGTTTTTGATGGGGATTGCATTGAATACGTAGATTGCTTTTCGCAAGATTGCCATGTTTACTACCTTGACCATAACTATGCACGAGCATTGGAGATCTTTCCATTTTCTGGTATCTTCTTTAATCTCTTTCTTTAAAGATTCAAAGTTCTTGCTATACAGGTCTTTCACTTGTATGCTTAGTGTTACCTAAGGTATTTTATGTTGTTTGTGGCAATTGTAAAGGGTGATGTTTCTCTGATTTCATTCTCAGTCCATTTATCATCTGTATACAATGGGACTACTGATTTTTCCGAGTTAATCCCCTTGATCTCCCTTTGTTGTCTAATTGTTTCAGGTAGAAATTCAAGTATGTTATTGAAGAGGTATATATAGACAGAACAGCCTTGTCTTGCTCCTGATCTTAGAGGAATTGGATTGAGTTTTTCTCCATTATGTTTGATGTGGGCTGTATATTGCTTTTATTAAGTTTAGGTATGTTCCTGTTATTACTGTACTCTCAAATATATTTATCATGAAGTAGTGTTGGATTTTTCAAAGGCTTTTTGGCATCTAGTGGGAAAATCATGTGATGTTTCTTTCACAGTTTCTTTATATTTTGGATTACATTGATGGGTTTTTATAGGTTGAACAATTGCTGCATTCCTGGGATGAAACATACTTGATCATGGTGGATTATTTTTCTGATGTTTACTGGATTTACCAGTATTTTATTGAGTATTTTTTTCATCAATGTTCATGAGGGATATTGGTCTATCACCCACATTCATTGCAGATTCATTTGTAATAGCAAGAACCTGATAGCAACCTAGATGTCTTTCGACTGAAGAACAGATGGAGAAAATGTGGTACATTTACACAATATTGTACTACTCAGCAGGAAAAAACAAAAACAAAAACAATGGAATCTTGAATTTTGCAGGCAAATGGATAGAACTAGAAGAAACCATTCGGAGTCAGGTAAACCAGTCACAAAAAGACAAAAATGCTAGGTACTCACTCATATATGGATTTTATACATACAGAAGGAATACCTGCCTACAATCCACACCAACAGAGAATCTAGGAAATAGGTAGGACCCTAAGAGTGACATACTTGGTCCCTTGGAGAAAGAGAAATGGACAAGATCTCCCATACTAATTGGGAGCATGGGGTATGGGAGACGGGGCTAGAAGAAAGAGAAAAGAAGAGGAGGGGAGAGGAAGACATGAGACAACAGGAAGATCTAGTAAGGGGAAGAATTGAGGAGAGCCAGAAAAGAGACACCCTAATAGAGGGAGCCATGACTGATTTAACGAGAATTCTGGAACTAGGGAAATGTCTAGAGAACTACAAGGTTGATGCTAACTTGTTAAAAACTAGTTAAAAAACTAACAATCTAATCAATAGTGGAGAGAATACCTTAAATGCCCTTTTCTGATAATGAGATTTATGACTACCTTATATGGCATCCTACAGCTTTTATCTAGTAGATAATGGAAGCAGAAACAGACACCCACAGATAAACACTGAGCTGAACTATGGAATCCAGTTGGAGAGAGGGAGGAATGATGAGGAAAAGGGTCAAGGGCAGGCTGCACAAACCCACAGAAACAGCCGACCTGAACAAGGGGAGCACAAGGACACCAGAATGATAGCTGGGACAACATCATGGGGCTGCTCCATACTCCCTGAATGACAATGTCAGTTTAGAGTTCTGACTAATGTATGAGGCCTCTGGTAAGTGGATCAGTATTTGTCCCAAGTACATGAATGGACTTTGGGAGCCCAGTCCATGTAGAGGGATACTCTCTCAGCTTAAACACACCAGGGAGGGTAATTGGACCTGCCCAAAAACGATATGACAGACTTTAAAGATCCACCATGGAAAGCCTCAACCTCCCTGGGGAGCAGAAATGGAATGAGATAGGGTGGCAGTGGGGAACAGGGGAGTAGCGGAGGGAGAGGGAACTGGGATTGACATGTAAAAGAAGCTTCTCTCTAATTTCAAAAAAGAAAAAGAAAAGGTAGCTTTCTCCATGGATGTCTTACTCGGGAAATAAACTATCTTAAGGGTAGGTTGATGGTAGACAGAAAAGGAACTCAATGGCATATTTGGAGATTCCTTGTCTCATAAACTTCTACATATTTATCTATTTTATCCCAAAGGTTCTGTGTATATAATATGGATTGTGGTTTTGGGTTCTTATCAGATTCCTAAGTGTATGAACCAATTGGTCTCTGCATTTGTCTGTTTTCCGTGCCTGTCCTTGGGCTTTTCTCCTGTTTAATTGTTTTGTACTATTCCAGTTCATTTGCTTTATCTTATGATTTATTATATTTTAACATTATTTCTTAGATGTTTGTTTGCTTTCTGATGAGACACTGAAATGGGGTGGCTCTGAATGAGAGGTAAAGTGAGGAGGAACTTAGAGAAGTAGAGGTAGGATATATTATATTAAAAATTTTTTCAATAAAATAAAAAAGCTGGTAAAAATAAAATAAAGTAAAAAAGAATAAAGATAAAAATATAGAAAAAAATTAAAAGAGAGTACTTTGTAATTTTTTCCCAGTTCTTTTACTAGAATCATCTAGGTATGGTGAGTTAAAGACTCAAGACGTTGTTTTCTGTATCCCCCAGTGCATATGAGTGGGCATGAAAATTCAGTTAAAAACAAACTACATTTGAATGTGTAACTTAGTGGATCTGGAAATATGACTTTGTTTCTCAATGCTTACAGATCGTGGCTAGTAGCATACTAAGCTGTAGGACAGCATGTGGTAGATGTGAAGTGATTTTTTTTTTTTTTTTGGATTTTCAAGACAGGGTTTCTCTGGCACTCGCTCTGGAGACCAGGCTGGCTTGGAACTCACTGAAATCTGCCTGCCTCTGCCTGCCAAGTACTGGGATAAAAGGAGTGTGCCACCAACACCCAGCCTTTAAGTGATTTTTTTAGATTCCTGTTAATATTTCTGAAGATAGCATACCAGTGGTATAAGGGCTAAGAGACCTGCTCCAGCTTCTACTCAGGGCCCCAAGGCTGAAATGCTTCTTAGGAGTGAAGGAGGGT